>NC_056725.1:1015493911-1015588911 GCF_019279795.1 Protopterus annectens
GCATGTTCTGTGATGTGTGGAAGTGTACCTGGGGTCTCTGGGGCAAGTTGTGTGGACAGATTGTTATCATCTGATGTGGCATTCCTGACCTCATGTGGTGAGAACTGGCTATGGAACTGAGGTCATGCTTTCACCTACATTGACAGCATGATACAGGTATTCAATGGAATTAGTGGCATCTGTCCATACAGGGCATGTGTATAAGGCATGGTATTCCCTTTGTGGTTTACATTTGCAGACCCTACAGTTGTTGCAGGCGTCCAGTGGGGAACATAACAAAGGACCACTGTAAGCAATTATTTGCCTATTGTAGGGATGGAACAGGGTGCCATGTCCTTTTACTTGCTGGATAACACACACTCAGTCAGGAGATGTTACACATCACAGTACATTCTGATGTCAGTGGCAGTGTTGTGGTGAACAGGCATGTAGTCCACTGCAATCACACCGTTGTTACTATCTGTGGGCAATATGCAGGGAACTACCAATATAGTGGTTGTTGCCTAGACAAGTGTGTTTGTGTATGAGACATGGGTGAAGAGTGTTCTCTGGGTAATATGAGGGTTTCCTATATTATTTACCAATCCATAATATCACATGTAGGGCTGTGGATTGTCTACACCAGCCTCTCTGCTGTTTGACATCTGTTGTCCTTGTAAGGCAGATATTGTGACATATGGTAGGTCCTCAATATAAGAATTTAGCAAAACCCACGCCACAATGAATCCTGCCATTACACAATCACAGCAACCTCCACACAGGATACTGATGACAAACACACACACTTGCCAGTACTGAGATTTAAACCCCTGTCTAGCTATGTATTGCTACTACAGTGTACCACATTTATCATGCACATCACAGAGCTTATTGGATAGATGCTGTCCCAAGGTACTTCTAAGGTGAGGAACATAACCAGCCCTTGTAAATACTGGCATTGGGTGATGTAATGGGTGAGAGATCCCAAAGTTAACTTCTCCCTAATCACAAATTTACATTTGCCAGAGGTGAGGTTCAAACCTCTATCTAACAACCTTTATGAACCATTATGTTATACATTTACCACATGCACCACTGCCCTGGCATGGTGTAGGTTTTGCAACAGATACTTATAAGGTGGGTGATATCTGCAGGACTGCTAAAGTCAGGCTCTGAGATGTGTACTGGCTGTAAATAGGGACAAAAACATTGAGGTACACACACAAACACTTGCCACAGTTGCGATTCAAACCCATAGCTGTGTAGTTACTACTACTACAGTGTTCCGCATTTATGTTGCACCATGGAGCTTATAGGGTTAGGCCTTCTCCAAAGGTATATTTCAAAGTAGATGACATCAGCATCCTTGCTAAAGTAGTGTAATGGGAGGTGTAGTGACTGTGAATGGCCTCAAAAGCATTGACCCCTACACACACACAGTTTCACAGTTGCCATGTCTGGGATGAGAACTCCTACCTAATTAGTACATCACACTACAGCATCACGCACTTATTGCATGTGCCACAGAGCTTACAGAGCTAAATGTTGTCCAATTAGGTATTTCAAGGTGACTGACATCAGCAGGCTTGCTAAAGTAGTGCAATGGGGGTGTAGTGACTGGAATGGCCTCAAAAGCATTGATCCCTACACATACAAACACACAGAGTTTCACACTTTTCTTGTCTGGGATTAGAACTCCTACCTAATTAGCACAGCACACTATAGCATTACACAGTTATTGCATATGCCACAGAACTTATAGGGATGATGCTTGTCCAAATGGGTATTTCAAGGTGACTGACATCAGCAGGCTAGCTAAACTATGGCAATGGGGAGTGCAGAGTGTGTGTGAATAGGCCATAAACCATTCCTCTGGAAACACATACACAACACTCAGTCACACACAGCTTTACATTTGACAGGACTGGGTATACAACTGCTAGATGAATAATGACTTGTACTGTCATGTTACACAGTTATCACAAGCACCACAAACACTATAGTGCTGAGGGCTACCAGAAGCAAATTTCTACAGTGACAGACATCGGCACATCATGTGATATTGACCAATTGGATGTGTGGTGGGTGGGACACGCCTCATGATGGGAGGCTCTTTGTCACTGTCTGTCTCTCTCTTCCCCACATCTATGTTTGTGTATGTTTGACCTATTATAGTGTGTTGTCCATGGATATATGTCTGTATTCCTCTCCGATGTGTGTGCAAAGCATGACTGGTGTGCAATGTGGAGTGTGTGCACAGACATCTGTGACTGACAGATATGTATAGTCCACTGTTGTTGCCAGACATGAGCTTCATTTCTGTTAAGTGTGGGAGCATGCCCAGTATGACCTACTGTATTGAATGTGTGAATCCATTCCAGATAGGTTGTACTCTAGTGCAGGCATTTGTGTTCTACACCTACAGCTATCAACCTGTTTCTGCAGGATATCTGTAGATAGGTTGACAATATGGGGTCACAATAGGCAAAGGACAGTGGGATACTGTAACTAATTGCATCTGTGCTGCTTTTGCTACATAGGTTTGGTGTTAGCAGAGATATTCAGACATATGTACTGTTTTACACTGTAATGTATTATGTCATAAACTACTGACAGATATACATATTTGCTTGCAGCAATTTCCTGGGGAATGCAAGAAGAATGAAGCTGTGTCCAGGATTGTGGTCTGCACCTTACATATTCTTGCACAATCATGCCATTCTGGAGGGGGAGCTGCAAGACACTTGCTGATGGGTCTGTGTAAATGGTCCAGCACCTTGGTACTGTGGTGGCTAAGGATCCCATGCTTGTACATCTATCAACATGACAAAATGGCCATATCCTGCAGTGGCCATAACTCTCAGCTGTACAGATTCACACAGGTTACCCAGAAGCAGGGCTCATATAGCTGGTCATTACCCCTTCACATTGTGGTTTATGAGCAGGTTTGTAGCCACCCATTCCTGTGTTGTCAGACAGGGATAGTATGGGCACACATCACAGTTTCAGACTTTACACACTCCATGACGTCCATGCTTCTAACCCCCTCTGTTATTCTATCCTCTTCCTAACATTATGCAAGCCATATCTGATAAGTATCCCTATAGCTATTTCTTCATCCCAGCAGTATTTAGGGGTTGGACCACAGTTCATGCAGTAGGACATGGTGGACATGCTACTGGGATTTGTTGACATGGCCTTGCATTTGTGTTCTGTAAACTTTATGTCGTTATTTGGGACTCCACGAGATAACATACATTGGTAGTACAGGTGAGACACAGGCCTTTGACAGAGGACTGTAGGGCATTTGGTAGTGATGCAGGCCATCTGTATCAGGCCAGTGCATTCTGTCACTCCTACAGTCCCAGGCTGCAAGCCACTGTATTCCCCTGGGGTGACAGGGTGGGTGTGCAAGGTGTTAATGGCAATAGTTTCTGTCCTTATTAATCCATTGGTGTGGATGCTGACAGGGTACTGCTTACAGCTAGGGACACACCTGCATGGGACACCTCTTCAGCATGCTGCATTCTGTGGGTATTCCCATACAGAAGTGGGGGTCATATTGTAGTTATTCCCAGCAGCAGGGATATGACCTGTGAGGTACCTGTGGCTGATGGTGGGGTGAGCTGAGTGCATGTGTGCTATGGAAGCTACTTGCAGCTGACACACAGATATATGTGGGGCATTCCACTTATGCTGGCTTGTGCAGGGACACCAGCAGTTTCTCAGTACTTCATACCTGTGCCTTTTGTGGTCTGCCAGTGTTTGGCCAGACTACATCAGTATTCCATACTACACAGCCAACTAATGTGCTGCTAACCTGTATGTAGAATTCCAAAGGTGTGTCCATTTGACAGCAATATTTTATACATTCTCTGTCTAGTGTACTTCCACCTGTGTACTGTGTGTATGTCTGGGCCCACATTCATGCCATGTCCATCTTTCAGATGGTGACAGATATTACATCTGAAAAATTAGTATGGATTACTGCTGGATTGGGTCTTGCTGGGATGCATTGTGTTTGGCATTGCAGTTGTTAGAACTTGGCCTTGTCATCAACAGTACTGGTTGTTGGTCACTGGGACACAACCCTCCATGCCTACATGCTGACCACTTTCACACAATATGCAACACACAACAACCTAACACACAGAACCCTGCATATTGTACATGTGCAACAATCTATCCTGCTAATTTGGCCAGCTCAGATAATCTGTGCTCCACTGTTATTATACCCACATGTACATGTTACTACATTTCCACATATAATTGTGGGGGGGGGCACCTGACAACTTTAAACATTTGCTATGACTGTACTGGTATTTCTGGTACTCTGTTGGCTTCCATTTCATTCTGTATTCTGACCTATCATGCAGACTACAGGCATATCAGTGCAGTACAGATCTTAGGTTTTATTGACCTACATTTCAGTTTCAGACTTCTTGCCCTTCAGAACTAACATCCCACTCCCTGACCTGTTGTAGTCTGTTTGTGTAGGTCTGGAGGGAGGTTATTCTGCATTGCCATCAATTGGAGGCCTTAGCACAGCCTTTCTTTGTGGTCATCTATACCTGTCCTGCTGGCTGAGACTGTTGTTGGGTATGTGAGCCTCACTGACATGCATGTGTGTGTCCTATGGACACACATTTTTGGCCCACCACATGTCCTGCAGTGGGATTTGTCTCCTTGTCTAGTAGTGCCTACTATGTTGACACCAGTATTTGTTATGGATTTCATGCTGCCCATATAGGTGTCTACTATCTGCTGCCATCCCATTCAACCACCCGATTCCCTTGCATACTCACATCCGTATCATAGATACAAGCAGCAGAACATACTACTCCATTCAGCAATTGATAGTGAGAGTGACTTATCTTGTGGCTGAGCCAGTATTGAGGATGGTGCTGGAGGGCTGACTATGTTGGATGCACATAGTATACTCCCTATAGATGGTTAAGCACAGGTAGTGTCATGTTTGGCATCCCTTTTACTGTATGTGTGAGTCAGAGAGAGGTGTCAGTCCCTGGGTTCCTACCGTATCAGTGTATGTGCTATGTGTTGCCTCTTTGCCAAAGCCTGGGCATACTGGGCACGCCTCCTTCTGCCTACAGGGGCAGGCTCTGTGCCTGTGCTGGCCTTGGCAATGGTGGGAGGCTGTGTGGCCCTGCCTCATGCTGTTCCTGCTGCAGCTGTTTCCGCAGGATCATATTGTGTAGCATGGCACATACAATGACAATTTAGGTACATGTAGCTGGAGAGTACTGCAAGGCTACACCGGATATGTCCAGGCACCAGAACCTTGACTTGAGCATCCCAAACACATGCTCTATTATGATTCTGGTCTGTGCATGTGCCTCATTATGGAGTTCTTGTTCGGGTGTGTGTGCATTTCTAATGGGTGTCATCAGCCACGGCTCTAGTGCGTAGCCAGCATCCCCCACTAGGTGGCCATATGGGATGTCCCCATTGGCAAATCTCTGGTACAGCTGTGTCATATGCCAGATGTAGGAGTCATGATAACTTCCAAGGCTGCCAGCACACACATTCATTATAATGCCCTGGGCATCACACACAACCTGGCAGTTGATGGAGGGGATGCCCTTGTGGTTTATGTAGACCCTACCCCCATTCACCAGGTAGTGCTTTGATGTGTATGTGCATGCAGTCTATAGCACCCACTACCTCAGGGTATTCTGCTATTTGGTGGAAGAGGCACATATTGCTGGTCAATGCCTCACGGGTGTTGTGGAAATATATGTGCTCACTGGCATGTGCTGACATGGCATCCAGGAACTGGTGGAGTACCCTGGATGCTGATGCCTGTGAGATCCCCATGATATCCCCAGTTAGCCTTTGGAAGGTACCTGTGGCTAGTATTCTTAAGCCTACCTTGGTATCCACTGGGATGGGTTCCTCTCTGTTGGTTCTATGTGTGAGGCGTGGCCTGCACAGCTCAACAATTTGCTGTAGGAGGTCCCTGTCCACCCTAGAGTGCTCCACTATCTCCAGCTCATGTAGCCCCTGGTAGGTTACCCTGGGTCTGTACATGCTTCTACTTCTCCTCACTGTGGGTTGTTCATCAGCATTCTCTTCCTCACCACCCTCAGCCTCTTCCACATATTGATTTATGAGAGCAAAAGCAGCCCCTATCATTTTGTTGCTTTTGTTAGGTAAAATTTCCCCGTTTGTGTACACCAATGGTGTAGAGTTTGTGGAAAAAAACAGAGAGAAAGGTGTTTGCATAGTTTATAGTAGTGTGCTGGGCTGGGCTGGGCTGCTGCCTGTGTAATTGGCTGATTCTGATAAATTTCACCTGCCAGCTATGCTAGTTCTCCTTGATTACCTTCCTACTGCTGTTTTCCCTTCCCATTGCCTTCCTGTTTAAGCCCTGAGGTGTGCTGTGCAAACCCAGTGCCCAGATGTGAATGGAGCTGCTATTTCCTGGGTTCTTTGTTTTTGTTTAAAACCCAGTGCATGGCACGCACACCCATTTAGGCAATGTAAAGACTGCTAGGCAGCTTCAGCCACACCCCCTTCCTGAGCACTGCTTAGCTAAGGGCAAACACGGGCCACAGATCTCCAGTAAGCTTACAGCATACATGACACACCCCTTTATGATGTACTCTAGCTCTCAGGCTTACACCATGGTCTTACTGCACCTACATGGCTGGGTGCAAGCTGGCACTGAGGGGAAATCTGTGATTCAGTATCATTGCCCTCATTCACATAGGACTGACTGCTAATGCATGGTTACAAAACCAACACTCAGCCTTCCCCCTTAGAAACCACTATTCCATGGTCTTGTTGTGTTATGCATGCTATTGGCTATTGTGGCAAAATTATGATTTTGGTTTAAAAGCTTATTTCCAGCTTTTTTTTTTATTATTTTCGGGCCAATCCCTTTTGCACACTGTTGCCCTGCACTTAACAGCAGAAATTGGCCAACAAAAAAAAAGTTAATTTTTATAATTTTGAAATTATTTTTCATGCCTATGGCCATATATTTGGCCTTTGGCATGCCTAACCCTTCTAATACATGCATTTGTATGAGCTGTCATGCCTCCATTTTGGAGTTTGCAGAAATGTATTCAGCTACTGGCTGAATACATTTCTGCAGTCTACACTATTACTGAACAGACTTCTGCCTGCTTCCTGGATCACTAATTCACCTCATTTGCATGGTTTTCACCAGCAAATGAGGTAATTAGCATACAGGGGCTCTGTCGTGCAGGAATAGTGCAGGAGCACTCATGCATGTCCCGGGAGCTTATTCCTGGATAGCACAGCAGGCATATTGCCTGCAGTATCTGTTGCAATATTCCTGCACGCCATGTAAAGCTTGCTGAATCCTGGGGAGAGGGACTGTGGTTGCGAAACCTTTTTAAATTTTTCAGCAGAAAATGTTGGATAAAAGGAAGGGAGCATGAGAGTTGACTAGAAGAATAGACTAGAGTATATTGGAAATGAAGCAGAGACAGGATTTCTGAGATGAGTAGTGATAAAAACAGTAACTTAATATGGGATTACAATGCAATAATTATATTTTTGAAATGTGACACAACAAGCAAATCTGGAAATATTGGCCTCTTTCAGAATTTGCTGGACTTGTGGTGGACTCTAAAGCATATGCCCTACTTCATATCATTAAATTTCAGAAATGTGCTTTAGGGAGGGGAACAGGAGGGAGAAAGTTAACTGTAAGTAAAGCTTTTTTTTCTTAAATAATACCAGTTTTGGAGTATGTGATTTTCGTTACACGCTATAAAGTAAAGTTTTATTTTCAGCTATTTTTAAATGTAATGGGGGTTGTAAACAGGTACTATTGTTCTTTTTTACTTTTATTTCTCCCTTCTTCTCTTTATTTTTGTTCAGTTTTGAGAACTGTAGGCAATATGATGTAAAAAAAAGTCTGGTTAAAAAGCATAATAAAAGAAAAATCAATGTGCCTTTTCTCATTCTTGCATGGGGGAATGTCTGGATTAAAGACCTTAAATTGATTTAATAACAAGTTTTAAGAGAGAGAGCAAGTAAATGAAACAGAACATTGAATATTATGAGACTTTTTTCCAGCAAATGCATTTATGCTCACTAACAATTCTGCATCTGGTCTTCATGTTTCCATGGAAACAATCTGATAGAGAGAAATTGGCTGGCTGGTTCTCATGTCTCCATGGAGACAGTTTGATAAAGAGAAAGTGGTTACGGTTTGGTGGAAGTTGATTAGCTGAGGAAAGAAAAGAAAAACTGCTTAGGAGATCATTTTCTCTGAAAGCATTCAATTGTTTTTTCCAAGTTGGATAATGTTCTCTGAAAGCATTCAAGACTTTCCCAACTTAGGTAATATTCTCTGAAAACATTCAGGGGTTTTCCCAGCTGGGAAAGTTATAAAGATAATACAAAAGCAGTCAGCACTTAATAGAAGCACAGGCTGCACCATGCATCTTAGAATGAATAACCTTTCTTTTAGATTAACTCAAGTCTGTAAGTACAGCTGTCAGTCTGGAACTTTTGTTGCTATTAGAAGGGTAAGACTTCAATATTTGAATGTGTGCATAGTTACGTTTGTTAGTATTAAGTTAATAGGTTTTAGGGGGTATTGGGAGGGTTTGTTTGAGGGCTTTCAATAAAACAAAAAGTTTTATAAGATGTGACGTAGGCTGAAATGGATATGACAAGAAACAACTGTATAAAAGTTCAACCTGCCTAACAGTGTATGCATATAGCACAAAAGCTGGAACGAGGTTTCATATGGAAGTATACTTGAAATATAAAATAGTGCCTGGGGGGATGAGAGTACTGTGTATGCCATCACAAGAAGAAGCATGTCCTGATTTACTAGTGCGCTGGCAGCAGATAAATATAGATACCAGCTTTCGTTATATGAATTTGCTTATAGAATATTATTCACCTGTTGAAGAGGAACTACGTAGTGAGGTGAAAGATCTACAGAGTAATCTACAAATGCACTACAACACAGACCAACATCTGTGTAAAATTACTCATGTATTGAATAATATAGCCTTGTTTGAAAATAAATTGCAGCAAACAAAGATGAAAAAGCTGCAAAGGGACTATCAGGACTTCATGACAGGCTGTATTTTCACATGGCCTCATGAACAGGCTAGAACTGAGTCTAATCCAACAGTAGCAAGTAATTCACATACCAACAATGTGTTTACTGAGTCCAGTAATGTTAATGTTCAACAAAATATGAACAATGCCTCTGTGGCCACAGCCACAACAGTAGAAGGTTCCATGGTTGCCATGGATCCGAATAGCAATATTTCTACTATGGCTCAGGCTGATGACATCACACAGGGAACCAAATAGCCCAGCACCAGCATGGGAGTGAGACTGAAAACTTCACTTCCTTCTTCATCATCTTCTTTTTTTGCAGCATGAAGCATCTCCATGACTTTTCCAACTTTCCCAGTACCAGTAAGGAAGAAAACAGAAAATAGATGAGGTTGCTCTATACAGAGGGTTGTGAAATGGCAGAGAGTCATGAACTGACAGTTTTTAATGACTGTAATGTATTTAATATATATAGTGTTCAACTGACTAAAGAGCAAATTAATGTTTTAATAAAAGGATTATCATTTGTACACAGCAGGGCATCAGTATTAAGTGAAGTTATACTGGATTTGTACATGTTTGGGTGGAATGTTATTCTGAATAACATGTTTAGGGGAAAAAGCCATTACACTAATGTTATGAAACATCCGAGTACTTTTGTACCAGTAACGGACCCCACAGTTCATACTTTTTAAAAAACTTATGAGGATGAAATAAGACTTTATCTTGACAATGCAACATGCATGTTTAACAATTTAACTTATTTGGAAAGGCAAGCATTGCTAGATTTAATGAATGATGATAGATTGGTTATCAAACTAGCTGGTAAGGGTGGGGCAGTTACAGTTATGGATGCCACAGCATGCATACAATATTTGGGTGCCCTAACTAGTGATATTAATACTTACAGAAGTATTTCACCTTTGATGGTTAAGCAATATATATGCAATGTAGGCAAGCAGTTAAGGGCTTTAAGAATAAATAGAGTGTTAGATGATGATTTGTATGTATTTCTAAGTATTGAACATCCAGTAATTCCTGTTTTTAAAGCAATACCAAAAAAGCATAAAAATACCCTACCCCCACCAATGAGACCCATAGTCTCAGGGTGGGGATGGGTTACTGAACATCTATCTATGTGGGTAGAAGCAAAGTTGAAAAATCTGCTTGCTCATTTTCCTAGGATTTTGAAAGAAACTGCGCAATTTTTATCAAAATTGTATGATGCAGCATGCCAAACTTTAAATTTGAAGAATATATTGATGGTAACCATGGACGTCAATAGTCTGTTCACGGTCATCACAAATGAATTTGGGATAAAGGCAGTGGAAGAGGCACTGCATACAGTTAATATATATGATGAGAACACCAACACTTTAATTCTGGAAGCATTAGCATCGGTGTTAGAAAATAACATCTTTCTTAACAATGGAACACACTATAGGCAGCTACAGGGTGTTGCCATGGGCACACACTGTGCTAACTCTTATGCCAATTTAGTGTTAGCCTTCTGGGAAGATAAATATATTTTTAAATGTGAACATTTATGGAACACTTCAATAATTTTTTATGTCTGATTTGTTGATGATATTTTTTTGTTGTGGGCACAGGGCAGTGATGAATTGTTGAATTGTGTGGATTACCTGGAGAAAACTATAGATTTTCACAGGTTTTCAGTAGAGCACAGCAATGAGACCATTGCCTTCTTAGATGTCACGTTAAATAAAAATGTAACTGGCAAATTGGACACCACCCTGCATAGGAAACAATGTTGGAGAAATCATTATTTGAATGCAAGTAGTATGCATCCTAGACATACTTTTCATAACATTATGCAAGGCCAAGGATATAGAGTTTCTCGGCTGTGCACAGATAATAATGAGTTTCACAAAGAAATTGATGTGCTAAATGAACTTCTTAAGGAAAAGGGGCACTCAAAGGAAAACTTAGAAAAAACTAAGAACAGCATAACATCCAGTAGGATAATGAAGAACAGCAGGGAGATAAGTTGAAGTCATCTGATAAATATGACAAAAAAACCAAGGTAATTCTACGTTATAGTAATAATGTGTATGGGATATGTGACATTATTAAGCAAAACTGGAAGATACTAAGAAGTGATAGTCACCTGAAAGATATTTTAGATGAGAAACCTAGACTTACTTTCAAGCGAAATAGTAACATAAAAGATATGCTATGCACAGAACCCGGATTAAAAAATAAGAAGACTAACAATGTTTCCTGTGCACATATGAGAACAGGGACCTTTCCCTGCAGGTATTGTAAAGCATGTTCAAATGTAAATGGTTTAAATTACTTTATACATTCTGTTACGAATAAAAAATATACATTTGAGTTTTATGCAGATTGCCACACATAGAATGTGGTTTACTTGGCATGCTGTAAGTCATGTCCAAGTTTTTGTGTTGGAAAAGCTAATTGTAAGTTAAAAACATGAATACTGCACCACTTGTCATCCATTAGACAGAAGGATAAGCACAATGCATTATACCAGCATGTTTGAAGCTTTCCAGATCACAGTTTTGTTTTTATGGTTCTGCATGTTGCACAGATGAAAAGGGGGGGGGGCATTGTTAATGATACAGAGTATGCAGAATTAAGATGGATCTTACAATTGGCTGCTGATAACCCACCTCAGTTAAAGAGTTCTGTACCTTTAAATCCAGCCCTAAAGAAAAGGTGGGTCAAGTATAGAAAGTGATAGGTTGTTTTTAAAATTGTTTTAGTATTTAAAGACTGTCATGGTTATGTGAAGTTTGTTTGATGAAGGGTTTTTTAACCTGAAAGTGCTTACATTTTTTAATCAAAGATTATGGCCAGTTTGGACTCTGTTTCATTTGTTTTTGGATCTGTCCTTACAAGAGGTTCAAAAGGAGTCCTTAAGGAAAGTTAAGAGGCTTGTGTTTTGCTACAAGATATAAAACCTGAGCTAGGCTAGACAGAATTTACATTTCAAAGGAACATATGCATTAAATTAAAGGTCTTGATATGCACCCAATAACTATTTCAGACCATGCATGAATAATAGCTAAAGTAAAAGTGCAGGAAAATGAAATGAAAATGAGACATTGGTGTTTTCCAACCTGTCTGTTGAAAAGAGAGGAATTTAAGGAATGGGTAGTGGAGATTATTTAGGAGATGTCAGAGAGTACAGAAGTTTCTTCTGAAAATATAGCTAGGGAGTGGGATAAAATTAAGGTGGAGTTTAAAATAAGGTGGAAGTAAAAGAAAGGAGCTGTGGTTAAGAAATAACAAGAATTATTTAGAGAGACTGACAAATGTTAAACTATTGCAGAATAGGGGGAATCTCACAGAACAAGAAGAGGATCAACTGCAGAATGCTAGGCAGAAAATAAGGGATTACCTTGATAATATACACAAGCTTAAAAAGATTGCTATTAAGCAACTGTTTTTGATAATAACACTAGAGCATAAAAACTTTTATCACAATGACTTAGGCAGCAGAAAGTAGAAAGGGTTGTTGCCAAACTTAGGGAGCCTATAATACGGAAGGTAACACAACATCCTGTAGAGGTATTATACATATTTTGAAAATTCTAGACTCTCTATAAAGCAGAGAAATATGAAAATCAAGAAAAGATACAAATGGAAATGTTTATGGAAGAATTAAATATGGCAAGGTTGCAGGTAGATAAAGATCGATTACTAACAGTTAGGATAGAAAAAAATAAGATAAAAATTGTGATGTATAACCAATCTACAGGAAATTCACCAGGAATAGATGGTATTCCTGTGGAAGTTTGGAAGCCAGGAGGAACAAAACTGATAAAGATTTGGAAAGTTTTGTTTAATAGTATCTTAAGAGGAGAGAAGTAGCACCATCCTGGAAGAATGGAATGGTAGTGTAATACCTAAAGAGGGCAAAGATCCATCAAATCCAGCTTCATACGGGCTCATTTTAATACTAAACCATGATTATAAATTGTTCCTGTCTATAATGGCTAAATGAATAGCAAAAGCAATGCCAAAACTGATAGATATGGATCAATGTGGTTTTGTGGAGGGGAGACAAATATTTGACAACATTAACAGAACATTGATGATCCAGAAGGAAACAGAATGTAAGAAAATACCATTGTTCTTGGTGGGTCTTTATGCAGAGAAAGCATTTGACAGAGTAAACTAGGACTTTATGAGCAGGGTAATGGAAGCATTTGCATTTCCTGAAAAAAAAAACATAACATTGATTAGGAGGATATATGAGGAATTGGATGTGAAAATTAAAATGGGTGGGGTCCTCTCTGATAATTTCTGCTTAAGCAGAGAAATCAGGCAGGGGTTTTCTCTTTCTCCTTTATTATTTGCATTATATTTAAAACCATTGGCAAAGAAAATAAAGGACAAAACCAGAAAAAGACATTACATTGTTGTGAATCATTTTGAGACAGTTTTAGATCTTTTTGGGATACAACATTAATGAAACTAAAACAAAGTCAATAGCGATAAATTATGTACCCACACATGAACTGGTTCAGGAATGTCCATATTTATGGGGACATAATAAAAAGAAGTATTTAGGAGTATGGATTAAAATGAGTCTAGTGTGACAGCTAAGGATATGTGGGAAGAGACTAAACAAAAGATAATACAAAAACTAAGAGAATGGAAGTTTTGTTATATGAATATGGATAGTAAGATACAAGCAGTTAAAATGTTCGTAGTCCCTTTAGTTTTATACACAGGTCAGGCAAATTTTTATCAACCAGAGAAGTTGTGGATAGAAATTAATAAAGAGCTGAAGGACTTTACCTGGGAGTAGAAGATGGCAAGAGTCAAGTGGAATAAGCTGATTCTTCCAGGAAAACAGGTCAGACTGGGATTACCCAACTTGAAGGGGTATTTCAGAGCTACACAATTAAAACTCCTATACATAGCACAAGTAGAAAACTATAATTCAAAGTGCAAAGAGATGATGAAACATGGGAGAAGCTCAAAAAACAAGGAGAGACTGGGATTTTGGATACAGGCCTTTAAGGAGAATAACAATAATCATGCAGAATATTATATCCATAAAGTAACAGAAAGTACTCTAAGAGCTAAACCAACATGGGAATGGAGAAAGGAGATTCTGCCGATGGGGATGACTGCAATAAGGGATACTGAGAATAGGCAAGAGGGGGCTGGAATTTATTGGAGAAAACTGGCAAAGGAACCAAGATATTGGGAGTAAATAACTATAAAGGGAAAGATGATAGAATGGGAAGACGCCAAGAATTTATTTGGATTGCAGGTTAGAAACTGCCTTCCCTATCAGGGATTGATATCAGAGTATAGGCAGACAGAAAGAAACAGGGGAGTCCTAAATGAAAGACTTGCACTGGTAGAGTTTTTAATAGTATCTAGAACACAAGCTGCCATTAAAATGGTATCATTAGTGGTGGACTTTAAGGTTTCCATGTGGGATGCGCTGTTGGAGATGTTGGGTGGGTGAATTGGTCTGATGAGGGAGATGATTTTTCTGATCTATTATACAGAATCAGAATTGCCTAGACATGGTAAGGCCTTGCTGTGTTTTATAATGGTGGCAGCCAAAAAAGCAGTTACTATAAAATGGAGATCAAAATCTAAACCAACTATACTGGAAGTAGTGAATATAGTAACAGAGATAAAACAACTGGAACTGAGATCTTTAGACAAGGGTAGAAGCAAACTACATAAGAAAAAAATGGGAATTGTGGGAACAATACATACAAGGGAGGGATGAGGTTTAAAAGGCAGCAGGACTTAAATGAGCTATGTAATGTTTGAGTGAGAAAGATTGGGTAGATTATAAGTGATGTAAAATGCTTGCAACTAGGAGTGTGTCAGTATGGTTTGTTTTCATTTATGTAACTGTATGATTGTCTATGTAGTAAGTGGTGCTTTAATAAAGATGTTTCTTGTTTTTAAAAGACATGAATTGAATAACATAAGTAATGTTACTTAGGTTATATGATATATAGCAATATATGTGAAGTATAATGTTTGTTATGTTAATATAGTTTGATTACTTCTATATGAATGTAAATTTGCTTATGTCACAGGTGATAATTCAATATAGGTATTTGAAAAAAAAAATAAGGAAAAAGAAAAATAAAGAGAAGAAAATGAACAAAGAGAAGAAATTTTAGAAGTATTAGAAATAGAAGAAAATTAGATGAGAAAAAAATAATAAAGAAGACATAGCTGAAGGATCTGAGATAAGTGATGAAGAAGACATACATCAGGAGATAGTAAAAGATAAAAAAATTCTGTTGGTAAAAGGGTGAAAGACAGAAAAAGAAAATCAACATTTAAAGGTATATGAACAAAAGAGAAAAAAGGAAGGAAATGGATGAAAAAGAATATATACAGCCGATGGTTGGGAGTTAGTATAACGGCTAAGTGTTTGACTTACAGACAAGGTACAGTGTTCAGTCCTCACATTTGGGAGGGACATTGGCTAGGCTTAAAATGACCTCGTAAGGCAGCTAGCCTAGTAATTAGCTATGAAATCATGAATCTAAGAGAAAAATAAAAATGTAAAGTGTTTTATCTGTAAATGTGAATAGTATTAAGAATATAGTAAGAAGAATAGGAATTTTGGACTGGTGTAATACATGTGCTGTAGATGTAATTATATTAGAAGACACAAGACTTTTAACAAATGAAGAAATATCACAAAACAGAGAAACTATGAGAAGGAAAGTTAATCTAGAATTCTGGAAATGAGAGATGTACTGGAATGTAGAAATACAGTTAAAATATTAGATGTAACTTTAGCAAAAATGGGAACATTAACCATTGTAGATTTAAAATGGAAAGAAAAGTATACTGAATTATAGCATTATATGCTTATACTAACTGTAAAGAAAGGGAAAGCTTATCTCATCAGATATTGGACTATGTAGTGATAAATATAAATATTATAACAGGAGATGTTAATTGTGATTTAAGAGGCAAGTGTAAAAAGAAACAAAATGACATAAAAATGTTAGAAGTTATAAGATGTGGCAAGTTAAAAGTTTGGGACAAAAATTCATGGACTAACAAAAGGAATATGTATAGAACTGAAACTGATTATGTTCTAGTATCAGAAGGTTTAGTCATAGTAGAAAGATGGTTAGATGAAACAGGATTTGCTGATCATCTTGCAATATGGCTAGAAGTAAAAGAAAATAAGGAATATACATAAAATAGGTAAAGGAATATAAAGGATAAATGAGAAAGTATGGAATGAAGAAGGAAAGAGATTAGTCATACACTTATGGTATGGAAAGAGCATATTACTATGAGAACATTTTATAAAAATTGGTCTGAATGGTGGATGATATTTAAGAAAAATATAAAAAATGTTTTTACAGAGGCAATACAATGTAAGAAAAGTAGAGAAAGACAAAATATAAAAGAACATATAATGATACAATGAAAGATCTAGAAATGATCATAGAAAGTACTTTGACAAAGAAAAAGAATCATATGAAAGAAGTCAAGAAAAAATACAAGAATTGTTATATAAGCAAAGACATTTTTACAAGAAAAAAGAGAAGAAGCATCAAGTTATTTAACAAGATTAGTAAAGGACGATGGTAGTGTAATTAGAGAAATAAAAAATGCAAAAAAAATAAATAAAAAGAACTCAAGAAAATATTATGAATAATGTCGTGCAATGTGTACAAGAAATGTTTAAAGAAAAAAGAAGGTAGTGAAAAAACATGGAACATAAAAAGCATTAACAGAAAAAGAGAACACAAAGTTGAAAAAGGAGATTTTTTTATATGAACTAGATAAAGTTTAGAACAAGTAAATATAGATTTGGCTGCATGAGCAGATGGAATAGGGTATGAAATGTATAAAACATTAAGAGACTGGCACAAATATTTTTAAAGGTTTTAAGTGAATGGTAAAATGAAAGCTTTATGCATAAATAATTATGTAGTGGAATACTTCATTTCATATGGAAGAAGGAAGATACAAGATAATTAAAAATGGGGGCCAGTAGTATTGAATAATAATGATTATAAGATCTTTATGAAAATAATGCAAAAGAGAATTGAAACTAAATTGTAAAATATTATGGAAGATAGTATATAGTATAAAGGGGAAGGTTTATTAAGAATTATTAATGATAGAAAAACTGTGGGTGATATTATGAATAGAAAGGAAGAAGTAAAATTCATAACAGGAGACCTTATTAAGGCATTTTATACAATTGTACATGAAATCTTATGGCTAACAATGAAAGAATATAATGTATGTGAGAAAGTGAGGAATTTTTGTTAGCATGTCAGTGTATAGTAATAATAAAGGAAAATACTTGTAAATGGCTGGTTAAGCCAAGAGGTACATATGAAGAGTGGTGTAAGACAGGGATGCCTAATAAGCTGTATACTCTTTGCATTATGAATGTGATAGTATGTGAACTAAATTACAAAATGAAGGAGGATGGTTATGTCACACCTGAAAGAAGACAATTCCATTTCAGTTAACATATGCAGATGACATTATAATTGCAAAATACAAAATTTGCATAAAACATGATAGAGATAGTTTTAAATAAAAAGAAAAGTAAAGATTTAGGTGATTTAGTAAAGACAGGGGGGTATATATTTTACAATTAATTAAATGTCTGTGTTATGCATAAAATTTGGGAATAAAGATGTAAGTAGAATTCAATGGTAAAGCAATAGAATAAATAAAACAAACCTATCTTTTCTGGGGAGGATATAAATTATCATTCAGAAAAAAATGTGTATTTGATAATTTCAGTATTGATGGGAAAAATGCATAATTAGTAAGTTTATGTATGTTGACAACAGTATTTGAAAAAGGAATTATTGCATTTTTCTTCATTCATATGAGGTTCTAGAGTAAACTCAGAAAAAGGAGGAGTTTTGTATGTAAAGAGGAATAAGGTTTAGGTTAATTAACCCAGTGGTATATGCTACTTTATTAAATTTGTACAAAGTGTTAAAGTGGATACATGAAAAAGATGAGAGATTAGTAGTAAAACTGTGTAAATATAAGTATTATAAATTTTGAAGAATGGTAAAAAAGAGTAAAAGAGAAAAAGAGTGTATAAATGAAGAAATAAAATGCTACCAAGAAAAAATATGTTTGTAGAAAATTAAAACTGGTGATATAGAAAAAGAAAGAAAAGTATGGTATAAGAGTGCAATAATAAAACATTACTCTGTAAAGCCATGGGAACATTTAACAGATGAAAAAATAAAGCTATAGAAATAAGAAGCAAATGGTGTAATCAGGAAGTAAAATGTAAAGATTTTTTGAGGAGACTGGCAATAGATAAATTGCTGGTAAAAGTAAATATGCCATGCAAAATGGAAAGTGATAGAATATGTTTACATTGTAAAGAAGAAGAAACTACTGAACATGTGTTTTTGAAATGTGAAAGAGTAAAAAAGTTATGGGAAAACCTATGTAAAGAAGATTCCAGAAGACTTTCTCTTAGTGTAAGTGACAGCTCACACTGAGAGCAGGCTGAGAGCAGGTGCTTTGGAATCTGTTCCCTGAAGTAAGCCTGTTTTTAGATAGGCCTCACACCAACATAAGTCACTTACACTGAGAGCAACTCTTTTGGAATATGGCTCTATGTTTAATGGTAAATGGGTTTTAGCAACATATTAAAGAAAATCTGATGGTGGTTATGGAAAAAGAAGTGGTAGTCTAATAGGGATGAAAATTTAATGTGATTGTAAGGACAATTCTGAATATGTGTAAATATTTCGTATATCTATATATTTGTACATTTGGAAATATTTGTACATATGTAAATATGTTGTAAATAAGAGCTCTTGTTTGTATATAAATAGAAGACCCCTGCTCTTCTTAATAGGTGCCATGGGATCTTTTACATCCACCTGAACTACCACCACCTCAAACAGATGGAGCCTCAGTTTAACATTATATCCAAAAGACAACACACTTAGGAGTGCAGCACCCCCTTTATATTGTACTGCAGTGTCAGAAATCCATCTACCTGGTGTAAGAAGCCACAAGTCTTCTGCACCAAAGGCAAGTGTGCTACCTGTTTCACCACTGACAATAAATTACTCTTATTCAGCTACATGTTAAATATTTACTTATTTTACTAATTTAAGTAATTTTCATTTCTATTTTATAATTAGATATTTGTGTTCATGTTTGTCAGTGGTACTATTACGCAGGTAGTATTTTTCACAGTATAATGCTCAATGTCAGAATAGGTAGCAGTCTAGTAACTAAAATGTTATGCTCAATGCCATTAGCTCTCTTACTATATAACTACCACTCCAATTTATATACTTCCCTCTTTAAATAAAAGTAATTTTATATCAAAACAAGGCCTGGTTGGTTATTTTACCAAACCCAAAATGAGAGTTATAAAATCCACATTTTTATACTGATTATCTGAAGCTAGCATCTCTGGTGGAGTAGAAAGATAAAGCCCTGACTATGACCCAGGTGAACTGAGTTTCATTAGAGGAGTGGGTGCTTGACAGAGTTGGCAGGGAGGATGGGTTATTCCTATCCTGGGAGGAGGGATCATTTTAACATCTTTCTCCAACTGAGTGGAGGTGGAGGCTAATGCTCAGGGAAGTTGCACACCCCTTAGCGCCCAGGGTGGAGCATGCCATAGTTTTCCTATGCCCAGACAATCATAGCTAGTGCTAGGCACATAGGGGAGGGACATAATAAGCCAACAAAAAATTCCCAGACCCTATGGATGACCGTAGGAGTCCCAATGCCTGGCACATTCCTCTAATGAGTATAAGTGAATAACCTGTAAGTAAATCCCACAGACAGAAGGTGGATGGGCTTATTGGGTGAGGAGGAATAACTTGAGAGGAAAAACGGGGGTCTGCATGAAAAAAAAAAGAAAATCTGAAGCTAAAATGCTTATTTATAGCAAATGTGCTTACCATAACAAACATCTGATGACATTGTGAACATTTTAAGCACTTGTTGAAAATGCAAATATAGATCAAAACTTTCATAGTGTACCAAGATAGCTTCAGAAAATACACGGCAGAATTTTCCAATAGGATGTTGATAAATATGCAAGTGTTACACAAAGACACCTTTTATTATAAGTTTGAATTAAATAAAATACATTAAGAACAAGACACTGTATTTTGATCCTAAGGGTTTGATTAACTGCTTCTGAAATGTTAAAATTAGTTTTGTTTTTTTGTTTTATTTTGTTTTGTTTTGTTTTGCCTTGGTTAAATACTTCTTGTTTTCTGGTGCTGAAAATGAAAAATGAAAGTTCTCTTTATGATATCACAGCCCTGCAAGATGCCAATAATTTGTTAAGGCACAAAAACATAAACCACATACTTGGCCGTTCTGACAACTAGTTACAGGAAACAACCGAAGACAATTTTTTCTCTAAACTCCAACATATAAAGTGCCATTATGAGGAAATATTACTACCATTGTTTTAACTATTACATGGATAGTTTTCTAGGCAAATATTTTAAAATAGGCCTCAGTCTGGAGATCTATGGCAAAAATCTCCACTTCCTTTAGTCTTGGAGGAGTCACACTAGTCAGGCAATATGCACCAATCTAAACTGCAAACATTCTTATCTTTTACTTTCTATCGCTGAGACTTGCGTTAAAACACAAGTCAACTTCTGGAAGGAATAATCACTTCTCATATCATCGGCTCAGACTCAGAAAAATGGAATTAAAATGCAAACTCAGGTGTTCAACACATTTAGTCATACCTTACATACACATAAAGGTGTAAATTTACTGAGCACTCTGTCAAAAATCATTAAATATGCAATGTCCCTTAATTACTGAGCAAACATCACATCTTATTGATACTTTCCTAGCATTCATTCAGGGTATTTTATTTATGTATGTCTGTGTGCTCGAATGTGCTCGTGCTCTCACATATGCTTGTTTGTCTACGTGTATGTATGTTACCAGTCTAGCAAGTCTTTCAATTACTACTAAAGCAGGACACTGAGTAGCTCAATAAAGTTGTCTTTTATTTCATCTGAACAATGTTTGCATTTCTTTCATTCAGTGATTATAGCTACCTGTAACTAACATTATGCATGTAGGGGTTATCAGACATTTCATAGTTTTTCTATTGGTAAAGCAAACACAATTTATTTATGACTCTCCTATTTTAGATAGCTAATTTTGAAAGGGAGTGTTAAAGTCATTTAAAATCTGATCTGGCTGTGGAATGTATTTAATGTCGTCCAAAAGTAAGCTATTTACACTCAAAATTTGAATATTCAGGAATTAAAATTCTTAGTGTTGACAAAATCAGGAATATGTGGGCCCTTTTACACATCATTTGTAAAAATTATTTGAACTGCTGTCACTAAGGATATTCAGTACAATATATTGAATCATATCAGTAACTGACTGTTATCTTGATCTATAATTAATTGTGCATGGGGAACAGTAATCTGAGGCAATCCTAAATCAACTATTTTATCATTGGCACCAGCAGGATGTCAGATCAGCTGATAAAGAAATTTTAATCAGCATTAAGTCAATTAAATTGCAAATAAGATTACTTTATAAACTCTAATTATCTATTTATAACATCAAAATACACAGGGAAATAAAGCTAGTAAATGTATATGTTCTACAGTGTCTATTATCCTTGAGGGAATAGAAAAACATGCCTGGAATTAAAAAAAGAGATTAAGAAAAACAATAAACTGGGTCATATTTCTTGAAAAAAAAGCTTAGCTGGTGCTAACTGATTAAATGACTGTCTACTTATGTATTCTTGTAAAAGGGGATGCTGTAAATCTTAAATTAGAATACGTATTCATTCAACTTGTGTTTTCTATATGCAGAAGTGGCACATAGAATTCTGAGAGAAATACAGAGAAACAGAGCCCTCCCATGCACATCACAAATGCAGGTAAGGCAAGGCCTCCTCCTCAAGTAAAGTACAGGGAAAAGATGATTGACTTCAGCAATTGGCTGCATAGCAGGTGTCATTCTAAGGGAATCCAGTATGTTTCAGCATAGGAGAAGATGCTAGATAGTCACTCTTGCTTTATCAAGGATGGTTTATACCTGTCATTCCAGGGCTTCTTCATACTGGGTGCTCCGTTAAATTGGTTTGGAGTGGATTACAGTCGTCCATTGGGCTTTATTGATTCGCCTTCACAGTCACTTTTTCTTTGGCTTATTCATTCTGGCTAAAGCCTTTGCTGCCCCCATAGTGCCTTTTTGTAGGAGAGTCTAGCTAATGGATCTCCCAACCTAACAAAAACAAATCAAGCACCTGACCACATCAACGTGCCTTTGCTCAATGCCAGGTGTCTAAATAACAAATTGCCTTATCTTGAGGTCCCATTACATTTGGATCACATATGTGTATCAGTTTAGTATCAAATGTTACAGAGTCAGTTTACCGTCGTTCAGATGGTCAAGGGTATAGGTGCAAAAGTTGAAAATCCTGAGTTGAAATGTTACCGCCTACAGAACGTTGAAATGTAGCTGGTTTGTGGTTTTGGCCATCTCTGTTTGCAAGTCCTTCATGGTGCTGGTCCCACTAGTAGAAAATCACTGTGGCAGCATGTTCTCTGAATCTGAAATATGTACTGTGAAGGAGAAGCAGCTGGTAGAAATGCTTACCACTCACAGTAATCCTTTCAGTAATCCTTACTGAATTCCTGCTTATGTGTATAAACCATAATAATACCCCTGATCTCCTTGCAATAATGGAGTCTTGGCTAAAGAATAGCCATCATCACACACATCATTTCTTTCCTAAGTTTACTTATTCAGTTGATTCCCAACCAGGTGCCAAACCTAATGGTGGTGTTAAGCTACTGCACAATTCCTGTATTAACATCTCAGTTAATTCCCACATCAATACATCCTTTGACTCCAAACCTAAATGGTTACTAAATAATCTTCCAGTCAAGCCCATATAACACCTATACCTGGGCATTGCCTATCTGTCGTCACCTGCTTCATTCCACAAATTAAAAAAAAATAACTACTCCTGTTCATAGTTTCCAACATCAAACAAATAAATACATCATCAAACTGGGTGACTCTAACCTAAACTTCTGGGCCCAATTAGGCATAATGTAACTGAATTTCTTGTGGATCTTGGTCTAGTCCAAGCAGTAGACATTCCAAGTAGACCCAACCCCAAGTCTCATAACCATTCACTAATTGGCCTCATTATTACAACCCATCCCAGCAATATCTCCTCTATCTCCATTCACTCACCTTCTTTTAGTGATCATTTCCCAATCACATACAAAATCTACAAATTAAATACCCCAGAGCTAATATTTTTCAGACCTGAGCTTCCTTATAAAATCCTCATTCTATACTGAGAGCTTGGTACTATTGATTGGTCCCCTGTATTCTCCCTTTCTGATGTTAACATTGTCACCAGTAAACTAACAGACTTACTACCCTTATTTCAGGACACCCACTTCCCAGTGCTCTCAAGGCTACTGAAAGACCCCAAAACTGAATGTCTCACCAAAGGGCTTAAATCCTTACAGAAACTATATAATGTGGTCAGGGAAATGTGAGAAAAAGACTCCACTCCCAAAAGCCTTGACCATTACAAAACTCTCAGGAACTTGACCAAAGAGGTCACCTGTAGGCTCAAAACCAAACAACTAAAAGCTAAACAAACCTTTCTCCTTTACTCCACTAAACATTTCTGGCAGTAAGTCAACAAACTAATACAATGATCCTCCCAAAATGAGTTATCCAATCAAGGATGCGTACCCTGCCCATCTAGTAATCTTTTACCTACTAACTTCCAAAGAGAAATTTCAAGCTTACCTTCACTGCAGCCATACAGCTAAAACAGCCTATTCTCCATCCCACCCCCTCTGATTTGATTCCACATTTTTACTTCCCAAAAATTACCTCTAAGCAAATTTTACCCCTACTTGAACAGATTCCTGTGGACTCACCAGCTGGCTCTGACAATATCTTCCTTTGATTCTTGTATCACTACAGAAATTTCATCACCACTCCTCTCAAGCACATGTACAATCTTTGTCTCCCTACCAATACTACAACACATATTTGGAAATCACCTTCTGTCAGGCCATTACCAAAAGAAACCATGCCCTTTTCTTGCAGTCACCTCCACTCCATCTTGCCAACCTTGGTAAAATAATTTAAAAAAATCATATGTAACCAATGTTTCCTGCTCCCAATCAAACATCATGGATTCTGGGTTGGCAGAAGCACAATGACTGCTCTGTAGACCCTGATTGATAACATCTTAACTAAGATGGTTAAAGGGAATCCTACTTGAGGAGCTCTTTTCATTGAATTAATCCATGCCTTTAACATGGGCAGCCACCCAGTTGTAATCCTCCATCTGCAAGACATTTGGATCAGCCCTAATGCAACTGCATGGTTCATGTACTTTTACCCAACTGTTCATTCAAGGAACAGATAAGACTTAGTCTTTACAACAGTCCCCTCATTCATTCTGGCATCCCAGAGAACTCCATTCTAGCACCTCTTCTGTTCCTAATCTTCACTAAAAAACTCCCACTATACCTGTCCCATTTGCCACTACTTTTTATGCAAATTAAATGGTTATCTATAGGTCTGATCCCTTACATCATACAATAGAGACCACATTTTAAAAGAAGCTTCTTCATCTACAGTACTCCAATAAACTATAGTTCAATGCCAAAAATAAAGTCAATGTCATTCCATCCATCCATCCTTAACCCCTTTTCCCATTTTGCACATGGGGTCGGCGTGTCACTTCCACAGTGACAATCATCTTGAGCCAAGCTTTACACCACCAGGTGGCTAGCCCTGCCGCGGCAAAGTCAATGTCATTCAGTGTCTATAAAATATTGACCAAATCCTCCAAATCCTTTCATATCTTTGATTGTGATAATCACATTGATTGTGATAATCACACCTCCTTTAGATGCTTAGGAATCTGGATAGGCCAATCACTAAACTTCCAAGAGTACATAGAAAATTGAGAGCCAAGATTCAAAGAATTTCTCTCCATCTGCACTGACTGCCCAAATTTAGCTGGTCAGTTAGCATGACAAAGAGAAGTTCTGATTCAAACACATGGCAATGACTCCGAGAGAAGGACTGCATTAGGTGCTCATTACTGTCTCTACATCGAACACTGGACAGTCAGACCAGACCATTGTGCTAAGCCTTTCTGAATCCCAGGAAGAATGCTGAAGGGAAACATTTTGATGTATACTGTGCAAAGATTGCAAAAATAACCTTTCTTGCTTTAGCTATACTTAGATAAGTGGTATTTTAACCATACCTCTCAACTGTATTTGTTTTGGAGATATTTACCTCTTTTACCTGTTTTCAAGCCTGGGGGTACCCCTCTACATGACGTACATTCATGCACACACACTCAGAAAGACATGTGCGTGCATGTATGCACACACGCGCACACACTTAAAATTGTAAATACTGTCCCTATCAGTTACTGATGTAAAGGCTTAGGGAAGAAATATTGTGTTATGTATATTGAACGGGGGTTATTTTCCAGGAAGCGTGACAGTAATGATTTTGGGTTCTGTGATGATGTAAGATGATCTGAATGAAGCAGGCTATAAATAAGTATAAAATGCATACAGCAAAAAAGAAAGGAAAGAAGAAAATATCATGAGCTTTACTGCTGTAATATAAATAAATTAGCTGCCTAAAATTCTACATTTAGTACTGCTCTGAGTATTCTGAATACTGTGGCATATGCAAAAACAGTCAGGTGCAAGAAATTATGTTAAACAATGCTTAATACATTTATTAGGCCAACATCACTAGTTGCAAGGCATCTGAAGTAAAGTGTGTTTTCTACCAGTAAAAACAAGCCAAAAAATCATAAAAATTCATTTCACATTTTCTAGAATTGTCAGGGGCACCTTCTGCTGTTTTTATGATTGCACCTTATGTTTTGTAATTCCATTTGAAAGCCTGCTTCGCTGGCAAACATTCGATTATTCAGCCTGTGGGAGAAAATTCAACAACAACAGAAAAAAATTATCAGTCATTGTATTATAATAGCTGAAGTCATGCACTTTTTCTCAGTGTTACATTTTCTGGCCCTGTGTGACCCACTTTAACAACTGATGCATTTTGGTAATACTTCTTTGCAAGGACAACAAAACGGAGCAGTTTAAGATAAGTAATGGGAACAAACAGCATTTATCCTACTGCCTCTTTATCTTGAACTGCAACCTTGACAGTGTGTTTGCAATACTAATATCTGATGTCACATAGCAAAGGCAGCTGCAATGTATCTCATTTAACATACTTTCTCCAAGTTTTTTTTCTATTAGGCTGTATGGTAAAAGCCAGATGATACATGATAAATCACATTAGCATTATGTCTAAAACACAGGTTTGTGTTAGTTTTATGGCATGTTTTCAAACCGTATGGTTCAGACTTCCTTTTAATTTTAAGTTTACAGCCCTCAATTTATTCAATAAGTCCAATATGAAGAGGGATGCTTGTTTGAAGATTAAGCTTGCAAGTTGTTTGTTTGCTAGAAATATCCTTAACTGAATTAATAGTCCTGCATTTTTGTTCATTTTTTTCGGTTGTCATGCCATTAGCAAAGTTCAGTGATATGCTGATGGCTGACAACACACTCGGCACAGCAGAACAGCAATCACTTTTCTACGCTGTCCTTAATGACTCATTATCACCAGGGTTTACCCTTTGCACTATACCAGATGAAGGCTTCAAGGCCTAAATCAATTACTATGCATATGTGTTTAGTTCCAACAGCCATCTTGGGTTATATAGGCATGTTAAAATACATTCCACAGTATTATTCCTTTTCATAGAAATTGACAGAATGGTTTCAGGACCAAAAAAAAAAAAGTTAGACCCAGAAATTAGAATGTAAGGATACATTCTAGCTTGCTAGTACTGAAATACTATTCAACCATGGTTTAAACAGGCATTGGTTGAACAGTTCATGAAACATCTGTTCATAACGGCTGTTTTGAATATAGGAGTTATTTAATCAAATGTCCACTGCAGGTCAGGTATACTATAAAAAGTGTCTGTTTGAATTTAAGTGTTATTTTTAACTGTTTTCCACATATCAGTTTTACAATGAGCAGTGGATGATTATAATACGGTTGTTTTGCCTTCAGAGGGGCTCATCAGGCCTGCCAGTATGCAAAACTGAATCATCTTAAGTTTGTATAATGTGCAGGCTCTGCAGTACCACATGACCATTGACAGATGTTTGCTCATTACTTCAACACAGAGCAGACACTTGTGCATTGTCAACAACAAACAGTGTGGTGGCTAACACCCATCACCTTATTGAAAAAAGGAAAAGCAGATGAGAACAACTTTTCGCAAAGTCAATTACTAAATTTATTTTTCAGGCTTGCTGCCTGCAGCATTAACTTTTTTTTTTTTTAATATACTGGTAGCCAAGTAGACAGCATCGGAGGTAAGAACTGCTATAGATAAAAAAGTACAGATTGGGAAGTGAAGAGAAATTAGTTACTGGACTTGTGTTGCGACCATAGTTTCATTTTTTTTAATAAAAAGAGAACTGACACCCTCATAGCTGTGGTGAGTCTGAGTATAAAGCGAGAAAGTTAATGGGGATCATTAACTATTAACTAACTCTGCACCTATTTTAAGTCTTAATACCTCTCGATGAGGAATGTTCCTCATTATGTCTTAAAAATCCAGTGTTCCATGGTGTTCCACATTAAAAGGGTCTTACACGTTCATTGTTAAGATTTGTTTAGTAAATATCCTTTATAAATATTAATTATCTGATGAATAAACAATTATTAACCACACTATGAGTGTGAGCTTCCTTGCTAAAGTGTTCCACATTCTGCGCATTTGTTCCACTTTTGTATCAGTTTGGAGATGGAATGTTGAGAACTATGATTCCATTTTCCACACTGCTCTACGCTGAAAGGGTCTGTCACACATTGATAAACATGTTTTAACAAATATTCATAGTAAATACTAATTCATTCTATTAATCCAAAGAACTTTTAAAGCAGCACATTTTAACACTGTTATGAGCATCATATTAAGTTGTTTGTTCCCCATTATGGAAGGTAGTATTCCCCATTTGGGGATGGAGATGAGGGGTAGAGTTGGATGTCCTTCAAGACCATGCTGAAAGAAGGCTATTTATGTGAAAACTGAATGGGAATCCAGCAGGCTATCTCTTTCATTACCTACCAAGTGCTCTTGTCCATCTCAGAATATACTGAACACCCCATATGTCTTCCCTGCCCATCTATCCATTTTGTTTTCTTCTCCCTTTTAATATTATCTTTTCATGTCACATCATAGTAATACATACCACTCCATTTCCTAAACTCAGTCTCACAACAGAGAAAAAGTCTGTGACAGAACCACGTGGTAGGTATAAAAAAGATGCCCTGCTATATTCTCTGAAACAAAGGTACACACAGTCCATGTGGATACCAATGTTATGTTAAAGTGGTTCTAAAAAATAAGTGAACATAATTTAAAGTTGCAATGTGGACAGTTTATATGACATAAGTATGTCCGACTTTAAGCATAGGTGATCTAGGAAACCACCTGGGGCACCACTCAGCCAGGGGTGCTTTTCTGAATTCTCTTTTTTTCTCAAGATAAAATGATACCCTGGCTGTTTGAAGTGGTGGCTGTGCCCTACAAGTAAAACACTGCACTCTTTTTAATTTTTGGGCTCTTTGCCCAATCTCACCCATAAGCTATATAATGAATGAATATCAAAGAGTCAAAGCCCTGATATAGCTGTGATTCACTGTCTAGAATATAGTGGATCAACCCAAGTAAAAAAGTCTGGAAGCTTTGAATGATGGACGGTAATGGACACAACAGCATTGAAAAGATGCAGCTGGCAATCATACCTCTCAACCTCTTAGTGCAAGAAATCTGGACAAAGCCTAAAATAATGGGGGACAAAGGTCCAAAAATAGGGGCAGATTTTAAATATTGTTCTTATAAACTTAGAAAGTCGTCAGAATAAGACACTTTGTGTTAGCATGCATTTTCTGAAGGGTTTTAAACTTGTAATGCATGTATACCATTATTTAGTGACTTAAATCCTCAGTGATTTGCCAGAAGACTGCAAATTTTATAAGGAAGAGATGAAAAATAGGAGACAAAAACCTGGACATTCAACAAAAATCTGAACAGTTGAGAGGTATGCTAACAATACAATGAATGTCTAAAAATATGCTAAGGAGTGGTTTGTAGCACTTAAATAGTTTTTGGTTTTTTGCTTTTTTTTATCCCTGGTGGTCAACCAGATATCTACATCCCTCAACTGCTTCTCATTTTGATTCATATTTTTGTTTTGATCCTTGTAAAATGTTTGTTTTTCTGGTAAATCACTGAGGATTACAGTCAGCCAGTAATAGCAGGCATTAGAGTTTCATACTTATTCAGAAAATGCATGTTGATGCAAAACACCTTGCTCTATTAACTTTTTTTAGGTGAATTACAATAATATTTAAAAATTAGATCTGATTTTGGCTTTGTCCTTTCATTACTTTTGGCTTTGTCTCTGCTTCTCCAGCAGAACTGTCCCTGATTTCTTAAAATATCCATGACCTTTCCTCACATTTTAGCAAGATGCCTTGGTAATTTTTGTAGTTTTTTTTCCCCTGGTAAATCACTGAGGATTGTTACCACTAAACAACGACAAGCATTTGCATCCTTTAGAAAATGAATGTTAATACAAAACCTTCTATTCTATCAACTTTCTAAGTATATATGAACTATGTTTAAAACCTGTCCCTGATTTGGGGCCTTTGTGTCTGATGTGCTAGGTGGTTGGAAGGTAATGAATGCTTAAATGCATTATTGTGTCACCCTTATTTTATTTATTTATTCTTTTTTAGTTATTTTATAGGCAATGAACAGCTCCACAGACAAAGCAGCTGTAATTGCTATGTTGTCTGTAGTGGTAAATGACAAGTGCTGCTATTTGCTCAATATTCTAGCTCTGCAGGACTAATATGATTTATGTGAAGCAACTAAGAATGCTTTAATTTGTGGCTTTTGTGTGGAGAATCTAGGTGAAATGCATGACATGAACATCGTGTTTTATCACAATCAGATGCCTGAAGTATTCGCAGAAGTGGTTATAACTGTTGGGCAATTGCTATCTGCGGTTGAAGTAACTAATCCAACTAGTTATTTATTCATTTTAAACAGTCACTAAAATGGATTTGTAGGACTAGTGTACATTTGTTTGAAGTGAGAAGTATCACTTTACCCTGGTTATACTGTATGTTTCTGTGAAGCAAACTTTGAATTTCTATTACCGTTACTATTGTTTTTACCACAATTGCACATTGTACACATTCAGTAATGTGGCTGTAACTGATGCATACAGAGGCCAAATGTTGATAAAAATTGAGTTACTCCTGCTGTTGTCTGATCACTGTTACATCCACTGATCTGGCATGGTAAAAATTGTAGCTTACAAAAACTTTAATAAAACATTCAAACATGTATAATTATATGCTTGGCTAATGCAGCTGATAAATTATTTCCACGAATCTCAGAGCAATGTTCTATTGAAGAAATACAGATAGTTTAATTAAAAGTACAAATCATAAAGTGTTTATACAAGTTTACTGTTTGTTCTAACAATGTTAGTGATCAGAGGTGATAGTAGATGAGATTAAAGGGAGGTTTGAAAAAGACAACAGTGTAATTTAGGTGGGAAGGGAGCAGGAACAGTCCCAGTTTGAGGTAAAATAAGAATGGAGGAGAGATTTGAAATTAGAGAGGTTGTGAGTACAATGGAGGGGGGGATTCCATAGTTTAGTTAAGGAGTGTGATAGAATTAATTGGCCAGGCAGGCAAAGGGGTTTATAGATTTTAAGGAGGTTTAGGTTTTCAGATCTAAGAGTACGACTGGGGAGATAAGTGGTTAAGACAGATGAAAGAGAGGGGCAGATGGAGGGTTGGAATATGAGTCTGTAAGCAGTGGTGAGATGTATGAATTTCAGGAAATTAGGAAGCTCAAGCCAGTTTAGGGAGTGGAGGGAATGGCAGTGATGGGTAGAGTATTTGGACCCTGTAGCAAATTTACAGACTTTGTTATAGCAGGCTTCCAGTTTGCTTTTTAGGCTAAGTTGGAGATGAGTAGAAGATGTTAGCGATTTTGTCTCTACAGCAAACTTAGTTTTTGGTGGGGGTTTTTTATATTATTTTGGATGTGGATATCAAATTTTAAATGTTCATCAGTTGTGACTCTGAGTAGTTTGTTGTGAGGTACAATATCGCTTAGAGTGTTATTGTGGCTGTGACACCCCTGCACTGGCCCAGTAATCAAGGAGCCTCAGTCCTCAACACTGGCAACAGTTAGGGGATTCACACACTGGGAAGATAACAAGTATACACACAGTAAACTACAATTTCCCTTAAGAGCACACAGAGACCACAGTCACTCTGGGGCTGGTTTATCCTTTTTTCTCCAGATCCCCAGTAAGAGACCCCACTGGCATAGCTATAGGCCTGAGATCTCAGCTGAGTGGTCAAACAAAAACTTCCAGCATCTTCTATGTCCAACCAATGCTTCATGTCCCTGCCCAAGTAGCTGACACACATACACTCTTTGAGGTTTGATTGATATACAAACACACACACATGCTCCTGGGAAAGGCTGGCACAGGTTTGCTAGCTACGTTCCCTTCTTCCCAGACTAGAAGGTAGTTATCACTGCCACCAACCACTCTTATCAGCTACATTAAGGCCTTTACAAAGGGTGTCCAATCCTACTGTGTAATGCTACTATGAATCCAAATGGTAGTCTGACCAAGAGCAAGGCTGTTTAAGAGTGGCCTGTACAGTGTCACCAATTACATATGAAAGTACGTAAGAGCTTAAATATATCTCACAAATATCAGTCAAAAAGATAGGTTTAAATATATTCAATAATAAATAATAAAAAAACAAGACAATACTCAGTCAATCAACACAGTAACTTCACAGTTTAAAATCATAGGAAATATTTTAAAACAACATTGCAGGACAGTCTCAAATAAATACAGAAAACATCTAAACTAATCTTTACTATATTCCTACCTATATCTAAAATAAATTATTGCACCCTAGTTACTTACTATTAGCAAGGCAAGTGCAAATGAGTGGATGTTCCCAGGTCAAAGACAAAATACAAAATGCAGTCTCTCTCTCTGAGAAAGTTCTTAAATTAATATCAAATATTACAGCTGGGTTAGCTTGGTTGACATCACTTTTTGTCATCTGACTTAAGTTCCCAAGCTAAACCAGAAACTAACAGAATTTCACATCTCTGTGTTAAAATATGTCTGTCAGATGTTTGCTCAGAACTGAAAGTCATAAAACACTAAAACACTTTCAAAACAATCCAGAAGGTACCCCAGTTCTAGACATCCTGTCTCCTTGCTGCATTGAAACTAACTTTTATAGCACAATCATAAAGCAGTCTAATTTCAACTTATTTTCTTGAAGTTTTGCAAGTTAACTCTGTATGTTCCAGTTTCTGCTATTGAAACATCCATTTGCACAGGTATATGGCTTATATATATTTCTGTTCTCTTCCAGTAGGGTACACTGCGGATACATCTTAGCTCAGTACATAGCATACAGTACTGTGTAAATCATATCAATATTCACAAATGACATAGAATTATTTACAAAATTCCAGATAGCTGGGCTGGCAGTGTGACAGTGGCTTTTTATTTTAAAGGAGCGTTTGTCTATGGTGAAATTTCTCGAAGGAGGGAATATCATGATTTTTGTTTTGTTAGTATTGAGATTGAGATGCTTGTTTAGCATCCATGTTTCGGTATTGGAGATGGCTGTTTGGGTTTTTTGAAGGAGTTTGGAGGGAGAGTTTGCTGTACAGATTGTGACGATTGGGGAGAGATGGGATAAGGCTGCCAGCCTAGTCAGATAGAATTTGATACATAATTCTGTTAACTGTATAGATGAATATAAAATACAGGCATGTGTTTTTAAATGTAAGAAAACACTGTAAAATGTGAACTTCAAGATTGTTGCAACATTGCCATCTGCTGTAAGGAAAACCAAGCCAAGTATTTCAAATGCGTCCTTTTAAGTTGAAAAGATCTTATGAATCTTTTTAATGTTTTACAATTCAGCTCCAGTGCAGCTGGATGAAGGTTTCATGCCCATTGTTTTGAGGCTAAAGTTTATGACCAGAATTTAGATGTGGAAGGTGCTTTATTGCTCTAGTTTCTGCTAGAATGTATATGTGAAATGTTTTGTATTGTTGTAGGTTCTAAGCAGGTGTTATATTGCTAAATAATGCAGTTTGTGGCCTGAGAACTCAGACCAGGTGTTAAGATGATGCAATATGAATACTGGGAAAACCTTAGTGTCAAAAATGATGTAATTTAGGAGGGCCTTAGAGACATGTTTGTTAGTAATGTTTTAAATACTATTTCTCACAAGAGACTGAAAACATTTTGATCTTGATATCCAACTTATCTGCCTTATGCTCACATATAGGTTTTGGCACTGTGATTTCTTCTAGGAATAGTTAAAGCTAGTAAAGATTAATTAGGCATATTTCTTTGGAATCAGACCTGTCATACTGTATTGTTTTGAGTTTCTGTGTGATCTCTGAACTCTTAGATATCTCTGTGGTGTAGTAGTTTTGTCTTGTGTTTTAATTATTTATTATTAAATATTTTTAAAACCTTCTATCTGTGGCTGCTTTGTGTAGAGATAAGCTCTAGAGTACATTGCATATTTATAGAGGTTATTGTAATAGGCCACTCTAAAGTAAGCCTTGACTGTTAGTCATACTACTATTGGATTATAATATTGCACAGTAATTGTTGGACACCCTTTTAAGGGCCTTTTAGTAGCTGATATTATTAGTTTGGTGGTGGCAGTAATTACTACCGTATAGTCTGGGTAAAGGGGCACAGCTGGAGAATCTGTGTCAGCCTTTCCCAGGAGTGTCTGTGAAGTTGTATAAATACTTATCTCAAAGTGTGTATGTGTTGTGTCAGCTACTTGGGCAGGGACATGAAGCACTGGTTGGAGAGAGGGTACTGGAGGTTTTAGCTTGCCCAACTAGGCTGAGACCTGGACCCTATAGCTGTGCCAGTGGAGAGTCTTATTGGGGACCTGGTGAGCAAGGGAGCAACCAGCCCCAAACTGACTGTGATCTCTGTGTGCACTTAAGGAAAATTGTACTTTACTGTATGGATTAATTATCCTTTTCTCTTCTATGAGATGGCCTCCCTGGTATTAGTGGTGAGGACTGAGGCTCCTTGATTGCTGGGCCAGGGCACGGTCATCACACAGATGAATCATCAGCATACTGGATCAGTGTAGCATTATCTATGGATATGTGAAAGCTATTAATGAAAATATTGAAAAGTAAGGGGCCAAGAATAGAGCCTTGGGGGATGCCGGAGGGATTGCTGAAAAAGGATGAAGTGGAAATTTTCAATTTAACAGCTTGTTGTCTATTGGAGAGATAGCTTGTAAAACAGGCTATGGAGCAAGGAGAGAAACTGAGGGATGAAAGTTGAGATAAGAGTACAGGATGTGAGACAGTGTCAAAGGCTTTGGAGAGATCTAGGTAAAGGGTGGATATGATTTTTCCAGAGTCTCAAGCACTATTAATGGTGTCAAGGAAAGACAGAAGAGCAGTGGTAGTGCTGTGGCCAGGCCTGAAACCATGTTGCGTTGGGGCAAGAAGGTATGGCAAGAGTTGGTGATGAATGCACTTTTCAAGGATTTTAGAAAGAGGTGAGAGAATAGCTACAGGACAGAAGTTAGTAGTGTATGTGTTATTGCCACTTTCTTCCAGAGTAAGGGGGACATAGGCTTTTTGGATGTACCTGTTGATAAGAATGGAAATGGAGAGTGCAATGCTGTCTGCAGCTATCTTAAGGAAAGATGGAGGCAGATTATCAGGAGCATGGTAGCAAGGCTTTAGTTTAAGGAGGAGTTTTTTATGCTGCTGGTGGAGATAAGTTTAAGACAGAAATGTGGAGTGTTAGAGGGAAAGCAGTGGATGGGGACTATGAGAAGAAGAGAAGATGGGAAAGTCTGTGGTTAGTTTGTCTATGCAGTCATCAAAAAAGGTGTTGAAATTAGATGCAATTTCATGGTCTGGGAGTTTGGGTCACAGCATGGACTGTCTTTTTACCAGGGTTTAGAAGAGAGGAAATGCAATGCCATGAACTTTTTAGGGTTAGAATTATGTTCTGATTGGAGTTTGGAGTAATAAGTCTTACAGTCTTTAGTTATTGGTTTCTTCACTGAGTTGCGGAGTTGTTTGAATTTGATTAGAGAGTTTGATAACTTTTCTTTTGGTATTGCTTCCAACATTTGTCTCTGAGGTGCATTAGTTTTCTGTTTCCTTAGATAGCCAGGGAATGGTTTTGGCTTTTATTCTTTTTATTCTAAGAGCACTGTCCAGAGGCAGAGTCTTTAGAGGGCCCCAATTCATTTTTTTCAGACAGTCAGAAAATGTATATGGATTGAAGTTGGTGTGATTATGATTTTGAATGTGTTGATGTTGTATTTGGACAGAAGAGGTACACTGGAGAGCATAGGCTGGTAGGTGGTCACTAAGAGAATCAGGTATAATTCCATTGTTTGAAATCAGTTTGGGATGAGTTGCTAAGATCCAATCTAGTGTAGTGCCAGAGGAGCCATCTTTTCTGGGTCTGGTAATGTTGTTTATCAGTTGGGAGAGGTTAAAGAGATTAATTGTTTGGCTCAGAGACTGTGAGGAGATGGTGCCCCAGTTGATGTTTTCATCACCAAGGATGAAATTTTCCTTTTTGATGTTGGAAGAGAACCATGAGATAATGTCTTCAAGGATGGGAATGTTATCACCAGGGGGAATGTAGATAGCAGCTATACATAAAGATTTATGTTTGTTGATTTTTAGGAAGGCTATGGATAGTTCAGCAGAGAGAATTTAGGAATGGGGTTAGTGTATGGAAAGACTGTTAGAGAAGAGGAGTAAATTACAGCTACCCCTCCTCCTTTCCTATGAGGTATGTCATTCCGTATGATTTGGTAGTCAGGAGGAAGAATTTCAGGATCTTTGATTTGAAGTTTGAGCCAGGTTCCTGAGGCAGTTAATATGTTGGGATGGTAATGTGACAGTCAGGCATGTAAGCTGTGTATTTTATTACAAATACTTTGGGTATTGATTGTAGCTAGGTGGATGATTTTAGGAGGATGATTATGGTGATGTAGAGTAGCAGATGTTGGTGGAGACAGTGGGACCTGGATTGGGATGAATGTCACCAGAAACAGACAGAAAGACTAGATGTAAAAGATGGATGATCAGGTTCAATGGGGAGGGTAAGTTAGGAGTGTAGTTAAGGAAAGGTCTACTGTTGTCAATGAAGTGAAGTGGGTTAGCAGAGAGAGAGGCACTGGAGGGAGCTTAAATTTATAGAAGAGAGTTGTATTTAGAGGATATATTTCATGGGATATGGAGGAGAAGGAATGAAGGGTGATTGTTTGAGAGGAAGAAGTTATATGTAGTAGTAAAGAGTGTGAGGAGCCAGGGAGGATAGTAAGGAATAGAAGGGGGCAAAGGAGGCATATGAGGAAGACTGAAGTGAGAAAACAGGTAGGGAGATGGAGCATGATGTAGCATGAGAGATATGTAGAAGTAAATGTGAGATGGGGAGGTAGAGATTTGTGGGTTGAGGTAGGAGTGTGGGCAGTGAGAATAATGAGAGAGAGTTGGGGAGAATAGTTGGAGAGCAGGAAGTAAGTAAATGGGTGGGGGAGGGACACTTGTTAGTATTATTGGAGGTGGGGAATATTGTGTGTCTGAGTAAGGGAGAGGTTAGGAAATTTGAGAGGATTAGAATGCAGGGGGTAGTGGGTTGATTGGATGAAAATGGGTGAGGGAGGAGTTACGGAAGTATAATGGTAGGACCACTGGGGGTGGGAGGAAATTGGGGACAGGGAGGGGAGAGGAGTGAACCAGCAGGGCAAATGGAGCAGGCAGAAACCAGAGAGGTAAGCAGTGGAAAATTATAAGTGAAGACCTCAGGGGGGGTTGTAATAATACAAACTCTACCTGTAAAGTGAAGGAGAGATGAGGGAGCTAAGGTTATTAAGGTTGGGGGTGTGTCCTCACATTGACTTGCTTATTAGTAGCCAGTTTGGCACAGATTAGAGTAAGGAGATACATTGGCAATGAAGGGGAATCTATAGAGATCCAAATATACAGGTGTGGATCAAGTGATACAGAACTAAGGCAAACAGCACTGAAGGGGCTCTTCGAGGGTTATATTTAATCACAAAGAATAGGAAGGATCTGAATTAAGTGTCTACTGTCTAGTGGACAGTTAGGATTACTGCACAAGCTGGAAGGGGGGACACAAGGCTCAAACAGTATTATTAGCATGCTAAAAACTACTAAGTTACACTGTTAATGTTAAAACTTCACCATCATAACACATACATTTAGAATGTCTGGGTGGACTGACCCTGCTCTTCAGGCTCAAAAGGTATATCCTTCATTTAGTTTTGCAGTACTGATTCCTTCTTAGACTGCATGGGTGGGGAGGAAGCCATGGACTGCAGATTTGTCTGAGTGTCCCTGCTATTCAGGCTCAAAAGGTATATCCTTGATTTAGTTTTGCAGTACTGGTTCCTTCTTAGACTGTATGGGTAGGGAAGTAGCCATGGACTGGAGAGGTGCCCGAGTGTGCTTGCTCTTCAGGCTGAAAAGGTATATCCTTGATTTAGTTTTGCAGTACTGATTCCTTCTTAGACAGTATGGGTGGGGAGGTATCAACGGACTGTAGAGTTGCCCAAGTGTAATTTAGAATGTCTGGGTGGACCTACCCTACTCTTCAGGCTCAAAAGGTATATTCATGATTTAGTTTTGCAGTACTGGCCCCTTCTTTGACTGTATGGGTGAGAACTTATAATTTAAGGTTTCTTTAAGTAGGACTTTAAAATTGGATCATTTGGCTACTGAATTAAAGTTCCAAATAACTGGCCAGATGTGAGTGAAAAGACTAACAAGCAACAAGTTATGTAACGAATTATTGTGTCTTTGCTTCTAGTCTACACTCTGGTGAAGTATACAGTTCATTGGTTTAGAACCAAAACAACAGTGTGCAGACCAAAGGCAAAAATAAACTGGTAACCAAGCCAAAAGCCAATGAGATGGATAATTCCCAATAAGGTCCGGACAAGATATTGCAATTTTAAAACAGCACTTTAATACGAAAACGTATTTCGAAAAAATGGACTTTTGCGAAAAGGAGTTTGTCTGATTATGTTTCGTTGAAACAGAATTTCGATGGGTCGAGGTAGACCCGTATATATATATATATATATATATATATATATATATATATATATATATATATATATATATATATATATATATATATATATATATATTTATATATATGTGTGTGTGTGTGTGTGTGTGTGTGTGTGTGTGTGAGTGTGTGTGTGTGTATATAAATATATATATATTTCAGAACCCAAACAGACATAAAGAGAATATACAAAATCTATCAGATAGCCATCAGCAGTCAGAACAAATCCACACACCTCAGCATGCAAAGCAGAATCTTTTACCCCTTAACAGCCATACTGCTCATAACAAAATAGCCTGTAGTTTAAGCATTAACATACGCCACTCTCCCCCAAGCCATACATGGAAGCTGTTTTTTAATTACTGTTTGAACCACATCCAACAAACCTGCCAGTCTTTCCTAAAGGAATCCTGACACCTGCTGTGAGAATAGAACCCACATCTTTCTAATCTTCCAGTATAAAAAAGAGCAAGCATGTCAACCATTGAATCATTGAATGGTATTCATAGTCACCACAGCAGTGAGCAGCAGGTATGTGCACTGGATGCACACAGGTATATGAGAGATGCAGTTCATAAATATAAGCTGTACTTATGTGCAATGTAGGGAAAGTCATAAAAATGTTTATAGAAAAATGAGTACATAATGAGATGTAAATGAGAAATGTATGCAAAAAACATATTACATTATTCTTCCTGTCTTTTATGATTCAAAGTCACAATTTGCTATGAAAATGAGTGCTGAGCACTTGCCTAATTAAAGGCAAGTCCATGCCTTTTCTACTCACTTTGCAGTCAGTGAAGATGTGCTGTTTTGCTGATAGTGTACTCTATCCTGTCTTGCACCAAGATGTAACCTGTTGTGATGGGCGATGCTTGGAGGAGATACAGGCAAAAAATAAACAATTTCAAGTCTGAGGAGCAAGACATGCTTGACAGATTTAGAGTGGAGAGAGAGATTATAAGGACTTTGGTGAATTTGTAAACTGTAACCAGGGAATGTGTGGTCTTCTTCCTGTGGGTACAAGGTGTATATTGTCCTCACTATACTTGCCACAGGATATATTCAGAGACAGACCAAGGACACATTGGGTATCTCACAGGTTTCTGCCTCGAGGATACTGCAGCAGTTCCTCAATATACTTTTGACCCATGATCTATTTCCCAGAGACACCACAGGACTGAGCCAGTACCAGGAATGCCTTCTGCAGAATGGCATGTTTTTCTAAGGTGTTTGGTGCAACAGATTGCACCCATGTGGCTATTACTGCCACTTCTGGACCACAGGGAGAGAAGTACCACAATAGGAAAGGTTACCATTCCATCAACTATCAGGAAGTGTGTGATAGATGGCTGTATCGCCAACATATTCTCTCAGCATCTTGACAGTACTTATGACTCCCACATATGGCACAGAAGTTAATTTTACCGTCACCTTTCACATGGTAAAATTCCACATGGTCACTTAGTTGGTAAATGCACCTAAATATCTCTGTTCCTCATAGCTATTTTTCTATGTATTGACTAAAGATTTAATGACTAATCACCCCATCTCCATGTGCCACGTCCCTGCTATATTTCCCACTTGACACAGGCTACACATTTAAACTGGGTTGCCTATGTCCACAACACAGTCTGTAACCTGTAGGGAACCACAGAAGAGATCTTTAACAGCATGCTGTCCCACACCCAGGTAGTCACTGGGCGAATGTTTGGCCTACTAAAAATCCCTTTTTCATTGCCGGAAAAAGTTGAGGGGCCCTTCAATATGACCCTGCTACTGCATGCAGAATGTTCACTGTTTGTTGCATTTTGCATAATATAATTAAGCTTTGGTCCGGTGTGCAACTGCCACATGTAGTGACCAGTAGTGGTAGTGAGCTCCCTCTTATCATTTTTTCCTCCAGTGATAATAGCAATGGTCGCCAGCCGAAGGCAGCAGTATGGCAAACCCCTCCGGTACATTTGTGTACATTACATGGCAGTGAAGGCAAAGTAGTGACATCTAGTCCACAATAATGAGTCATGACATTCAATATGTGACAGTGTAACATTACAAAGATAATAGCTGGTGCCTGCATTGTTAATTGTGGATTATGTTAAGTAGTGTGTGGTCACCTCACACTGTCCATCAGACATTTCTCCACACAGCATACATATATACATGTGTAGTTCTTATGGTCATAGCCATAGCTGTCCTCATTTACACAGTGTTCAGTGGCACAAGTGACAGTTATACCAGAAGGGGCATGCTGGGGGTTAGGAAATGGTCAGGGATATGAAGTATGTATACAGTTAGCCGAAGAACTGTATTGCTATAGTAATGAAGTTAGTTTCTGCTGGTAATGCAGATCACATTGCTATTGCAGCATCAATTTTTTTTTCCTTTTTTATGATAGAAGTCATAAACTTACTTATTCATTTTCTTGTTTTTGCTTTTTTTCCAGTATGCAAGTAAGTGCAAATGTTGTTTCTCCTCACCTAGGTGGTTCGTTACTTAGTGTACTTCCTTCTGCAACTTCTTGTGCTGTTGTTGGCTGAGGTATGTGTTGCTATATTTTCCAGCTGACACAGTCTGTAAAGCTGTGATTGTGCCAAATTTGAATTCTCTTATAACATTGCCCCTGATAATAGTGTTGGTGATGGTCCCATAGATCATGAGTAACTGCTATCATGTAAGCTTGATTAGAAGTTGCTAGAATAACAAGATCAGTTCTATGAAGGGGAAGCTCCTGACATCGACTGTACAGTGCTGCAGGACCTAGACCTCAACTCAGAAGTCCTACCATGTGATGTGGAAGTGTAAAGATGCCTAACTGCCTTAGTCTTGGGCGAATCCACATCCATGTCGACAGCACTTTGTTGGGACACATGTTGTCCAGCCTACTTGTCTACCATCTATGCAGACCCAGCTTTGGCTAAGTCCAGCACTGTGAACAATGTGTGTCTGGTACGACTTCAACAGTATGCAGGTGCCCCACAACATGTCATTGATTCTGGTGCTGCACCTCTGAACAAACAAATAAGTATTTGAATAGCCTATACTTTTAAATTGCATGAAATTCTAATATAAGACGTAGTTAATGATGTCAAAATGTACATAGTACTGCCTGTTTCTGCAGTTCTACTGCTGATAATGATGAAGTACCTGATGAAGAAACATTTCAAATGTATGTGCAGGCATTCACCAAATAAAAGTATACATGTTCTAGTAATGCAAATAGCAACTAAACACTGACCTTCTGTATCACTTGTGTGTGGTTGTTGAAACTGTACCAAATTGTCGGTATCCACATCATCTTGAATGAAGCTAATGCCCTCGTCCCCCATTTGGTAGTCACCCCTTCATAAAGACAGCAGATACTCCTCATCAGGTTTTAAACTCTGGGCAAAAGAAGGCCTACTGCCTGTGGTACTATATGTATTGTATTGTGTCTAGCACTACTCCTGGCACAGGACACCATATAAAAGGATCATAGGATTATAGAAGGTTACTAGGCTACTGACCCTAGGGGCCTTACAAGCCAAGCCAAGTTTTACCCTTATTTCCACGATCAGCACCTATCATCCCTGTCCAAGAGGGACATAGGTGGAACCCCTGGGATGAATTTACAGTTACTCATCCAAACATCTAGCTTTCTTTTTGAACCAAAACAAAATATAGTTCCTTCCTTCTAGTACATTTATAGCAGCCAGTATTTAATTCCATAGCTTAGCTCACTCTGCCTGTTTTAAACCCACTTTTCTAAAAAGAAATTTACTATATGTCATAAACACATCTATAAGGATATGATTTCCTCAACAGTGAAGTTATCTTGCTCCTTGATGCTGTAACATGTTTTCCCTTAATGTACCAATTTTTGAAATTAGTACTGTAACCCAGCTCAGAGTGAACTGCAGTTCAACGGTGAATCTGTTTCAAGCAATATTAACATTAAGCAGTACTGCAAACTGATATGCAGCTGATACCTGTCACCTACTTGATAACTGTTCATTCACCTCATGAAATGCAATGAACGTGCAAACAGCTTGGCTCTGTGTATTGTCATTGCCAGTTACCAGGGAATGTACAAATAAGTGGATTCATTTGTAAATACAGTGTTTGTAAAAGTGACCTTTACCCTGTAATGTCACTACACTTCGTACTTACATCAATTTCAACAACTAAAGGTATACATTACAAATACTTTTAGGAGCTATACCTGAAAGTTTTTTTAGTAATCAGCACTGTAATGAAGCTACTCCTTCTAATCTGAAAGTACAGTTGTGTAAAATCTTACCATAACGGTAGATGTCCTTGCCTTCACTGCTGCAGTATTCTTAATATATGGGATTCCCTGCCATGGAAGCCCGATGTCCGGCCAGTCTATCAAAGACTCCTGATGCTTTAAAGCTATGCCAAACATCACCCAAACTCTCCTTGCAGAGTGTAGGGCATAAAGATGATGTTCAGGCCTACCATAGTCAGAACTTATTGCCCCAGCAGGAGCACCAGTCCAAGGAACCCAAAAGGTAATCCATACATCCAGGAAGGCAAAGGACTAGGGAGAGGGAATACTGCAGCAGTAAAGGCAAGGACACCTACCATTCTGGTAAGATTTTACACAAGTGTACTATGTCCTTACATTCACTGCTGCAGTATTCTTAACATATGGGAGAGTGCCAAAGCTCAAGAGGAAACTAGGGAGGGGAGGAGCAGAAGAGTCCCCTAAAAAGCCATGAAGAATGAGACTAGCAAATCCAGCCCTAGCTATAGAGATACCATCCAACTTGTAGTGCTTGGTAAAGGTATACACAGAAGTCTAGGTAGCTGCTTCAAGAATATAATTAGTGTCTAATCCCTTGAAAAAATCACCAGAAGAAGCCACATTTATAGTAGAATGAGCCTTGACTGAAGAGGGAAGGCTCTTGCCATGAAACGTGTAAAAAAAAGAAATAGCCTTAGAAATCCAAGAAGAGATCATTTGCTTGGATATATCAAATCCTAAAGCTCTAGGATGAAAAGAAACAAATAACTCATCAGATTTTCTAATAGCCTTAGTCTTATCCAAACAAACCCTGAATTGCCTATGCATGTTCAAAGTATGCAGTATCCCTCACTGTCAGCTTACAGAGAGGGGAGAAAAGTAAACAGATTAATAGACTGATTCAGTGACAGCTCATTAACCACCTTAGGCAAAAAAGAAGGGTTAGTGCACAAGGACCCTCTGTCCTCATGAATAAACAAAAAAGGAGGACAAGCCATAAGGGCCTATAACTCAGACACCCATCTGGTGGAAGTAAGAGCTAACAAAAGAACAGTATTCCAGGAACAATGTTGCTCGGAAGTTGAAGCAGCAGCCTCAAAAGTAGCCTGAGTAAACTTCTTCAAAACAAAATAAAGATCCAGGCAGGAGGAACAGGCTTCCTGTGAGGTCTAATATTAAGGACACCTTTAAGAAATTGTTTCATCTCAAATATAGGAGCTAAAGGAGGAGAAAAAAGCAGTTAAGCAGAGATAGCTGATAAGTGGGCCTTAATAACTACTATCCAGTAACAAAGCTCTCATTGAAATTATCCCATGTAAAACCAGCTCTAGGGAATCTTTAGTCCTTTGTGATGTCACAAAAGCATGGAATACCCTGCCTCCTGACCTCAGGTTACAAAATTGTTCATCCATTTTCAAATACCTCCTTAAATCATTGTTCATCCATTTTCAAAAACGTCTTTAAATCATACCTTTACAACAACCATTTATGTAACTGCAATGGACCTCCTTGAAGCCTCACCCTACTGTAGGATGTTACTTCCTGATGCTTCTGGTGAATACTAATATTGTGCTGTACCTATGCTCATTGCATATATTGTATATAATGTAAATATGTTCTTTCTATGAAAATCCCACGTACATATATTGTACCTATACTTACTCTATGAAAGTACTATGATCATATATTTGTACTTCAACTTTGTATTTTTTAAATTGTTAACCTTTCTACTGCATGTTTCCTAACCAGTTGTTATCATTTAAACTCTGTAACCTTTAATTGCTACCATGTATTACTCTTTATTCTGTAACCATTTGGAAATTTCCTCCCCAGGACTCCACTGAAAATGGACACTAGCTGTCCAGCCGGACTATCCTGGTAAACAAATGTTAAATAAATAAATAAATAACAGAAGAAGAGGCCATACCAGCATTCAGCAGCTCACAAAATAAAAGAGAATCAAAGCAACATCTACAGTAAGTGGGTCCAGAGTACATGAGAGACACCAAATAGAAAACCTCTTCCATTTGGATAAGTAGAATTTCCTAGTAATATGTTTCCTGGCCTCCTGCAAGACTTGCAGCATGTCCTCAGATAAAAAGGTGTCTATGAGGAATCAAACTCCTATCACCCACAGTGTCAGCTGAAGCATGGACAGGTGGGGATGGATGAGAGATTCCCTGTCTTGTGAGAGTAGATCCACCTTGTGAGGTAACTTTTGATTATTGCCCCTGACTAAATGCCAAAGAGGAGGAATCCAGTGCTGTTGTGGCCAAAAGGGAGTCACCAACAAGATTTTGGGAGCATCCTGTTCAATTTTTAACAGCACTTTCGGAATGAGAGGAAGGAGAGGGGATGCATAAAGAAACATCCCCTTCCAAGAAACTGTGAGGGCGTCCACTTTCCACATCAGAAGACTTGCGACTCAGGCACTAAACAGAGGAAGTTGTCTGTTTAGAGGGGAGACAAAAAGATCTACTTGAGGCATATTCCACTGGTGGATAATGTCCAGAAACACATGCCTGTGAAGCATCCATCTGTGGGACTGAGTTATGGACCCACTCAGAGTGTCTTTCACAACTGGAAGAGATATAAATGTCCTGAAGAGTCACTTGATACTTGACAACAAGATTCCATACCAGAAGTGCAAACCACCAAAATTAGATAAGATCTCATTCCTCCCTGTTTGTTGATATACCACATCACTGTGATATTCTCTGTGAACACCTTCAGAGGCCCTGGAGAGAAAATAGGATAAAAACCTGAAGAGCCAGAAGAGCCCTCATCTCTTTGATACTGATGTGCTCCTTCTGCTGATGAGGTGACCACACCTCCTGAACTTTTAGGGAGCCAAATGCCACCCCCCCATCCCATGTCTGAAGTGTCTGTGAACAATTCCTGAGAGGGAAGAGGGGAATGAAAAGGGATCCCTGGATTCAGAGACAATTGCTGAATCCACCAGTGAAGTTCCCGTCTGAGACAATGAAGAATAGGAACTACAAAATCTAGAGGATGTGCATGTTGAAGCCACACTGACTTCATAAACCTCTGAAACTTTCTCATGTGAAGTATGGCAAGAGGGAGCATTTGGAATGGTGGATGCCATGAAACCCAGAGCTCTCAGAAACTTCCTGGTGCTAATGGAAGCCAGAGGAAGAAGAGTGTGAAAGAAAGAAATGAGAAGTAAGGCCTTTTGAGGGGTCATGGAAGCCAGCATTGGCACTGTCTAAATCATGCAACCCACAAAAAAATGATCCTAAGAAGGAATAGAAGACTTTTTGAAATTTATAGTGAATCCCAAACTCTGAAGAAGAGAAACTTCAAAATGAAGATTTTTCAAAAGGTCTTTGGAGAGGACACCTGAATAAACAGTTTGTCCAAGTAGGGACAACTTTGGATCCCTTGAAGCCTGCAAAAAGTAATCACAGGAGCAAGGCATTTGGTGAACACCCTTGGGGCAGTAGAAAGGCCAAAGGGTAAAGCACAGAACTGAAAATGCCAGGAAGCAACAGAGAAATGCAAAAATTTCCTGAAAGATCAGAATATGTAGATAAGCATCCTTGAGATCTAGAGACACAATATAGGCCTGAGGGAGCAAGAGAGGAAAGAGAATTGAAAGGACAACATCTGAAAGGAAGGCACTTTTAGAAAAGTGTTTAGATGAGAGAGGTCTAGAATAGGTCTCCAAGTGCCTTCTTTCCTGGGCACGAGAAACAATCTGGAGAAGAGCCCTTTCCCCCTTTGGGACACAGGCACCTCTTAAATAGTACCCTGAGTCAAGAGATTTTGAAGAAACTCTGGGAAAAGGGGAAGTATTTCCCGATGAAGCTGAGGAATGCTCATAAAAGGAGGATAGGATTTCCACATCATGAAGTATCCCTGAAGAATGATTGACAGAACCCAAGAATTCTGAGTGATCTAAAGCCAAATAGGAAAAGAAAGAGAAAAGTGAAGAGCAAGTGGAGTTTGACTGTAAAGGGACTGATAGTGATACAGCACCTGGTTTGTCTGGAAAGGATGGCTTGGGTGTCCCTGGAAACTGAAGAGCATTAGCAGAAGGAGGCCGTACACCAGTCTTCTTACCTTTAGTAGGAGGGCAGAATACCATGCAAACAAAGGCAGGCTTAGCAGGGTAGTTTCACTGAAATGTAGGCACAGGAGAAACAAACACATGTTTAAGGTTTAAGCTCCTGTAAGGCCTTACCCTTATCCTAAAGGGACTTAAACCAGCAGCAGCTTCCTCAAACAAAAGCTTAGAATCCAGAGGAGCATCTGTCAACTTGCCTTAATATCATCAGGTAGACGTTGAAGCCTAAGCCAAGAATACCACCTCATCACTGAATCAAAAAAGCAGCCTTAAAAGAGGCATCTGCTGCATCATAACTACATTTAATAGAATGATGAACAACTTGAGAGGAAGTCCCTAGAAGGAAAGAACAAATTTTTGCCCTCAGAGTCTGGAAAATCAGAAACAGGTTGACAGCCCTGAGAAAGAAGAGCCAACACATACCTAGACATATGGGTCTGATAATTAAAATCCAAATAATACAACCACTGTGAGTAAGGCAGCTGCAGGGTCCCAAAGAGCAAAGTATTCAAACAAAAAGAAAACAGGACCAGCATACAAGGCACCTTGAAAATAAATTTATTGATTGAGGTTCTTGAAAAACAGACCAGTTTCGGCAAATATTTAACAAAGCCTTCTTCAGTGTTTAAAAAAACAACAAAAAATAACCTGTATTTAAATACTCAAGTGAGTCATGTGCTTAATTACATATGCTCATTCAGACCTGGTTTAAAGAGCCCACCAAGTTTAATGATCCATTTTTTCCTCCATTGAATTTAATAAATTATGCCAACCTGATTTGTTATGCCTGGATCTTCTAATTTTATCAATAATGGTAAAACTAAAAGTAGCCTTTGGATGTACCAAATAATGTTTATATAAAGCATTGGTGTCTCTCTTGTGTCTGATATCACTAAAGTATTCAGAGATTTGAAGCTTCAAGGGTCTGGAGGTTTGGCCAATATAGAATGCAGGACATGTGCATTTGGCCAAATAAATTACCCAATCTGAGGAACAGTTAGCAAAAAATGTTATATTGAATACTTGAGGGGTGTTTTGACTGCTGAAACTGGTGGTTTTGAGTATGATGTTACAATAGATACAGTGTCCACAAGGGAAGCAACCAATTAATGGATCCCCTGATAATGTGGTCTGGATACTTTTGGTACCTTTCTTCTCAAGATGTTTAAAGTGGTTAAAAAAGGCAGATAGATTTTTGCCTTTCCGAAAGGAAAATGAACATCTGTCTCCAAGAATGTCCTGAAGTCTAGGTTCACATGTTAATATGTTCCAATTATGTTGAACAATTTGCATCAATATGTTGGTATTCCGATCATATGTGGTGAAAAATCTAGGTGTTACTGAAGGTGATTTGTGTCTAATTTTGTAATGAAGCAATTCAGTGCATTCCATCTGGTCAACTGTGTGTTTGGTATGTAATAGTTGACCAATTTTATACCCACAGTCATGGAATCGATGTACTAAATCATCTCTGAAGTGTCTATAGGTGTGCTGATCACAACAAATGAGTTTAATGCGCATGAACTGTGATTTGGGAATGTTTTTGCAGATGTGAGAAGGATGAAAGCTGGTTGCATGGAGAAGTGAATTATTTTGGGGGAATTTACGATGAATTTCTGTAGTCAGTGTATGATCAGATGCATGGCAAACCAATACATCTAAGAAGATAATTTTATCTCTATCATAGCTGACAGAAAATTCAATCCCCCATTTACTTTCGTTCAAATAAGAAACAAATTCCGAAAGGTATTCTTTATTCGCTCTCCATACCAACCAGCAGTCATCCAAATATCTGCGCCAAATGTCCATTTCAACCATGTAAATGTTATGTGAGTTGTCGTAAATAACCTGTTCTTCAAAGTATGCCATGAACAAACTGGCATATATGGGTGCAAAAGATGCACCCATAGCTGTCCCCTTGGTTTGTAAATAGCATTTGTCTTTGTAAAAAAACATTTTTTGTTAAAACATGTTCTGTTAAACACAACAAAAGGGTGTTGAAACCTGGCTTGTATATTTCAGTTTTGTTGAGCCAGTATTCCAACGCCTCTAGGCCAGCCCAATGTGGTATGTTGGTATATAATGATTTTACATCCAATGTGCAAAGTAACCAGTCAGGCTCAAGCTGTGTATCAGAGATAATCTGTAAAAATTCTGTGGTATCTTGAATTCTAGAATGGACACATTGTAAAAGGGGCTTAAGAAATTTGGTAAGGAATAGAGATAATGGTTCTGTTAATGAATTTCTACCTGAAACAATGAGACTCAAGATACAAAAAAAAGGAAGAAAGTCTCCTGTAAAGGGTTTTCAAGACAAACATCTGACAAACTGAACAAGATGTATGGTCATGAGAAGCTCCTAGACAAAAAAGTCACTTATTATGGTGGTCTTTATGGGGAATCTGTCTTCCACAGTGGCATTTACCCTTCCTGGATGACATTAACCCCAAGGAGCACAAAACAATACAAGAAAAAAACCCAATGGGGTTATCTGCAACTGCAAAGAAATCAGCAAACAGGTGTAGGTAGTCACTGGAGAATTAAAATGCATTAAACTGACAGAAAACAGATGCAGGTAAACAGACAAATGGTGAAAAGATACGTTTGGAATGGTGGCAAAGAAGTTCACACTACGGTAGCCCTGAATGTCACCTGTATGCCTTACGCTATGCAAGGAGCATTTCAGCAATGTTTAGTGTACCTTTAAAGCATCAGGAGTCTTTGGTAGACTGGCCGGACATCAGGCTTCCACGGCAGGGAATCCCATATGTTAAGAATACTGCAGCAGTGAATGTAAAGATATCTTAACTGTACTTATTTTAAAGTATTGGCTTTAATTCTGAATTTCTTTCTATCTTCACAGAATTGCTGGAACCAGTGACACACAAAATGTTGCCACATAGAAAGCTTCAGCAAGTTTTATTCAATATATAAAGTTCTTATGTAAATCAGGCTTTGTAAATACATAGCTCTTTCTTCTGCATTATTATACACATGTGCAGATGTAGCAAACATCATAGATAACGTTGTAGTACTATGAACAAGATACAAAAAGTTCATGCACTTGCAAAAATACTGTTTATATATAAGTTTTCAGGCTATAAGCCAGTAAGAGCATAGCTTGATAAATGTCTGACGTGCTGAAGTCACAATGTAATTAGTTGGTATGGTTCACAACATATTGTTTCACTTTCATCTCTTAAGCATAATTTCTTCTTGAACTTGACTATGAAAATGACTTTCTCTGTGAGATCTCAGGTCAGCACCCCAAGCTGGTGTCTGAAAGAAACCAAAATCTTTATTTATTTGAATGCAATACATTCCATGACAGATTGCAAGGTGTGTCGGGAGACTCTTTTATAAAAATCAGTGCATGAACTGATCTGGGTAATGAAGATATTAAATTAACAGGCATCCTACTATCAGGGGAGCAATGCAAGCACAGAAACCCCAGAGGTGACACCCCCAGTTTTCCCCAGGGGGTTGCAGAAGTTGTGGAGAGGAGGCCAGACATCTGCAGTAAATATAACAACTTTATTATTACTGCAATATTAATGTGTATACAAATATCTAAGGTATAAGTAGACACTGGAGATTATGAAAAATTTTACTTTTAATTCTGCAAATTTAACAGTTATTCATTCTATAAGTTCTGTAAACAACTGCAATATAATACGTAACATTTATAATTCTAGAATGCTGCTGCAATGACATCTTTTGAATTTTGCTAATTTCTTCAAGTAAGTATTCAATGTCAGCAGGGCATATAGGATAAGTATTTGTATAATGTTAGCAGAGAGGACTCTGATAATTGCGTTGAAGACTGCATTTATTGATAATTTTCCACCCCTTTACAACTTATGCAACAGATACGAACAGCAGTGCTATATACATGAGGGAGGAAGGCTCAGGAAACTGTCAAACTCAAACTCAAACTACTTATCGGTCAAGAATGTTGCTGCTATAACAGCTTTGAAGCATTCAGGTAGATGCACTATAAGCAACAGGTTGCTTATTGGTAATGCTGCCCACTTATTTTCTAAGTCCCACTGTCAAAATTATGATCTCCACATTACTCCTGATGTCAATAACTTCACTCAGAGCATGCAACACTGACCGGCTTTCATGTTCACATGCATGTACAAGTTCCCACACAAAAGAACAAAATAAAACAACTGACTCTTGATGTTACATGATTACTGTTACACCTACTCATTTTTTGAGTATGCTACCATACAAGTCAAGTGCTCTTACATTTGTATTTATAATTATTATTATTATTATTATTATTATTATTATTATTATTATTATTATTATTATTAATGAGGGAATAGGATAAAGTTGTTGATGGCCAGCTCTTTTATCTGGTAGAGGGTCTGGGGAAGTCTGAAGCCTGTACAACCTCTAGTGAAGTTCTGGAACCTCAAAGCTCATCTATTTAAATTACAGGCATGAGGATGAGGTCTTTGATGTCACTGCACTAGCTACTGTCTAAGGTAAGGACTTTAACCATCTGTTACAAGGATGATGCTCCTGGCTTCATGCACCTAACAGTCTGATGGATGCCCTACTCTCCAGGACTACAAGTGAAGGTAGATTTCCTGCGGAGTTGGAGTGTCCCACCTGTTGAAGGATTATTACAGGGGTTTCAGGGGTTGGGCAAGCATGGACCCAGACAGCTGTATGCACCAAGAGAGGAGAAATTCATAAAAAAAAATGCACACTTTGCCTTTCTCATCAAAAAAGAAAGCTGGTTTTAGGCACTTCTCCTGTTTTATCTTCACCTTGTCCACTAGAGAAGGGGGCTGGTTTTACCTGTTCCTCTTATTTCATACCATGGGATCTGTCCCTCCTGCTCTTGCTGAATTCACTTCCCCAGTTGTTACTGACACTTGATCATCTTCTTGCCTGACTATATCTCCACTATTCCTTTGTTCTCACTGTCAATTACCTGCCAATAAACTGCCTAGGAAATACCGTGGACAACAGTCAGTTCTCTGACATCTTTAGGATATCGTGTCAGTCATTGCTGAGCCTTATTCTACATTTAACCCAACTACAGCAGAGCTTATTCTTAGAGTTGAATGCACTAAAGTGTAGATTTCAAGTACAGAACAAAATCCATTTCTTAAAAAAAATATTGTCTAAAAGATACTTGTGAAGATAGTGGGTTTTTCAGTGCATAAAAGCCACCTTCTGTACAGTTTATTCACAATACATGACTGGTGATTCATAGATTCATAGATATATACTAGGCTAACAAACACTAGGCCTCTTATAAGCCTAGCCGTGCACTCCAAATATAGGAGGTGATTTACTGACTGCCTCTGCCCATCAATGACATTGGTCCAAATTGTGCTTAAATAGGTCTAAGGAGGAACTCTGCTTCTGTCAGTTATGACCCTTCCACTGATAATTGCATTTTGTCTGATATTGCCTTAGATATTCATCTTAATACCAAAATAACTGTATGCAAATAATTTCTGGACCAAAATCACACTGCATAAGTTGTTTCCTTATAAAACCAATAACCTCACTGTTTATCATTCAGATATGCTGTTATTGTCTTAGATAACCAATTTGTATGTCAAAGTCATTACATATAGATTGCTGTCTTGGCCAAAATCACAAAGTATAAAGTGGTTCCTTGTAAAATTAGGAATAAATATCATAAGCAAACTATGCCACTGATTCTTCTATATAACCTCTTTTTATACCAATAATTACAGTGCATAACTAACTAGTTATATAATCAGTAACGGGTCTTTTTATCAGAAAATTCATTTGTATTGCATTTGAGTAAACTGCTGACATGCACAGTCTACATACATTCAACATGCATTGTGCCTTTGTATGATCGGTAGCTTCTTCTTAGATTGAAATTACTGTGTTTTTGCTTTATACAAACTTTCCCCGGGATTCATGAAGCTCGGCGCAAGGACGGCATTAGCCTTGCGCCGACCGTGTGGCATAGAGATGGTGCAGCAGCACCACATGCATATTAGTGAAGGCGCGCTGCCGTAATGGCCACGTGCATAGGAAACATGTACGAGTGCAGGGGGCATGTCCAAGCGCTGCACGGAGGCGTGATCATGTCGGCTGCATACGCACAACCTAAAATGCTGACTAATACAGCCTGCCTCTAATAGTAATCACTCCTGTCAGTGTCCGTGGATACTGAAATGTATGCAAAGCATACAAGACATCATTGCGAACACAGCAATAAGAAGTAAACACAAAGGCACATAGCTGAATATTGAGTCCCCGTCCCTCGAACAAAAATATTTAAAACCCCATGCCCATATTCCATTGTAGTGTTGCTAGTTATACCAAGTGGAAGCGAAACGCATCATGTTAGCGTGCCACCAATTGCCAAGCCTAGCCCAATGGTTTGGGTTACCACCTGTCCCACATTGTGAGGGACAGTCCCCCTCTAGGCAGGTATGTCCATGCCAAATTCATAATAAATGTGAAATGTCCTGTGATAGTAGGACATAATTATGTCCCATATGTTACGAAATCGTCCCATACAGTACGTATGTCCGTATATAAAATACCTATATGTTACAAGAAACAGAATAAGAAGTAAACGAAACAGAATAAGCAACTACACCGCTACAACAATAAAAGCTTATATGTAGGCATGAAACTAAAAGACTGAAAACACTAATACTTAAACATACTCCAGCTGCACGAATCAATGAAGGCAGTCCACAATGTATATAACCAACAATAGTTCCAATAATTCCGATAAACACATAAATACCCAAAGCGAGATAAAAATAGTTGATTTATTCCAAAACACGACCAAACACCATATACGATTAAGCGCTTCCGTCTCCTTACCGGAGACCTCTTCAGAATCAACATAAAAATGTGTGCACTCCTTTTATACACACTCACAATGTACTGATTGGCATAATTAACACAATTAATACAATTAAACAATTGTTCGACACATAATTACTTAAAGAAGTATACACTTTTGTGCAATTCATGAAACATCCACTCCACTGCCTAGATACCTATACTATAAATATCTATTATTACTGGACTTAACCAATAACCTAAGTGCATATGTATGATCCTATGAATAAATAATTAATTGATTACAAATGTATAAATAAAAAACACATAAAAAATAATATATGGTATACTAAAATATTAATAAATTAATAATAATGTTTAATATTAATATTGTAAAATTCATAAAATACATAGATGTTACACTTTTGTTAAAAGCTATATATATTAAAAGGCAAGAAGAATATAGCCAAAATTTGTGTTAATATTGTATATGTTTAAATATATTAAATATATTAAAAGCCAAAGAATATATGGACAAGATTTAATGGTATAAATGTGACCCTTGTTATACCCCTTTATATGCTTTTTTAGGGTCAAGGGCCAACAATTTTAAAGCTGGTACTATAGATATGTTATCATTAAGACCCTTACCACTGCATGCGTCCAGTTTCAGTTGCCATACCATCTCCCTATATGCAAGTCTGGTTTCCCAATCACAACCTCTATCTAAGGGTTCCACTAATTCCAGAACCCAAAACTTGAAATTGGCATTAGGACATACAAGCAAATGTCTATAAAGTGCATTATTCTCATTCTTACGATTTATATCTCTTATGTGTTCATATATCCGCCTCCTTAAATGCCTTTCTGTTTTCCCAATATAATAACACCAACAAAATTTACAGTAGGCTACATATACCACTTCCTTGTTACAACAACTATTGTATGACTTAGTTTTTAAAATTGTTCTTAAACTGGGAAGTTCCAAACACTTCTCTCCTGCAATAAAGGGACACTGGGGACATCTACCACATCTAAACGTACCCCTTTTATTACTTGTATTACTATCCTTTTTGTCAAACTGACTTTCTTTTCCCTTTTCTAGAATATTTTTTAGATTGTCATTTCTCCTATAACTATAAGTTAATTTATTTTGAAACACCGTCACTCTTGTAGGTATGGATTGGAACATATTCCATGTGTCATTAATACATTTTTAAGCCACCCCATATTTTTAAAATATGTTAGTGTCATATATGGAATGGTCATTGTATTTACAAAATTTTTGTCACAACTCGTTTCTGCATTAATAGCATTTTCCTCAAGATCATTGTTCAGTCCAAGCAATTTTTATGTTGATTCTGAAGAGGTCTCCAGTAAGGAAATGAAAGCGCTTAATCGTATATGATGTTTGGTCGTGTTTTGGAATAAATCAACTATTTTTATCTCGCTTTGGGTATTTATGTGTTTATCGGAATTATTGGAACTATTGGTGGTTATATACATTGTGGACTGCCTTCATTGATTCGAGCAGCTGGAGTATGTTTAGGCATGAAACTAAAGTACTATCCTTTGTAATGACCGTGGGTATGTGTTGGCCTGTAAATTCAGATGTGTGTCATGAAAATTTCCCATCCAGGTCATATGAAAAGGTGACAACCCTACCAATGGTCAGATCATTCACCCAATATCTGCCCATTCGCGGTCCAAGACGTCCTTGCCAGGATGGCCCATAGATGAACTGGTATTACCCGGGTCTACCTACCATGTCATGAAAGATAAGTATTTGCGAGTACCTATGTGCGTGAAGTAGAGCATGTGGTTGATCTGAAATGTTATAATGTGTTCTGTTGACTGTGCCATGGGCCATCAACTAGAGAAGGGATGAATTTGATTGTAGAATATGGGGGTGGGGGGTGACAGGTAATGTAATAATTCACCAAGGGGGAGACTGGGTTGGATGCACAATAGGTGAACTGGAGGTCTATGAGGGAGCAGTGGGTGAATCAGGAAGATAATCATAGAACAAATATACACATCTGCAATACAATCCCACAAACATGTGAACATTAAAATGTGCAATACACATGTACAGAACCGTTACCAGCACATACCCACATAATGGTCTGGCCTGAACTGAGCCATCCAACCCCAACACATCTGGATACATAATTGAATACCCATCATCCCTTTCACAGCACACCACCCCCTCTTCCTGAACGTCCACCAAAACCAGCCATACTCAGGCTGTTAGATAGGCGCGGCCAAATCTGCACATAATGACCCCTACCCATATCAAGTAGGCAGTCTCACCCTAGGCATTCTCAGGATTGCAAACTATGTATCTCTTGCAAGTATAACCCTACCTTACAGCCATAAAGCAAAGGTGGTCATTGGTCCCCACAATTTTTGGATATCCCTCATGAGATATGTATCTGTTCTAAACATTAGACTTGGTGTCATGACACGATGTCCAGTCCTGTATACATCTGGACACAAGTTGTATGAGCAGTAGTTGTCCACAAGACTGCTCAGCCTCCAGCTGGTCCTGCAGAACCTATGACCCGGGATTAAACACCTGACCGTGATGCATGTCTCCCCATGTGCATTATCGGGAATATATACCTTACACATTCGCACAGTTGCAGTCAGATATAGGGTGCTTAAGGCACTTTAAAGCAGATGTAAGTAAGGTTACCACCTGCCCCACCTTGAGAGGGATTAAACACCTGACCGTAATGCACGTCTCCCCACGTGCATTATCAACATTCACATAGTGGCAGTCAGATATAGGGTGCTTAAGGCGCTGTAAAGCAGACGTAAGTAGGGTTATCATCTGTCCCACCTTGTGAGGGACAGTCCCTTTTTGGGTAGTTGTGTCCAGACCAAATATAATGCAATGGCAAATGTCCTGTGATTGTAGGAAATATGTCCCATATTTCATGTAACAGTTGCATAAAACAGTTATTTATGTAAAATACTCAAAGTTAAAAGAAACAGATGAAGCAAACAAAGCACTACAAGAATAAGCGTTCATTTAGGGAAATAAGTAAAGTTCTAACCGTTGTACTGACTGTGGGTATGTGTTGGCCTGTAAAGTCTGATGTGTGTCCCAAAAATGCTCCGCTTTGGCCTTATGAAAAGGTGGCAACCTGAAATGTAAGCGGGTATGCAAGTGTGTATTCGCGACGGTAGGTGGCGGTAATTCAATGGTATGGGGAAATGTAAATGAGCATGTAGGTGTATATGCATGTGTATGTACAGACGGATATACACACACACACACATATATATATATATATATATATATATATATATATATATATATATGAAGAATGAGCATGGTCACAATATAGGAAATCCCCATAATAGTTAGTGCTCTTATATATCATGATGGCCATAGGTAAGCACACCTCTGCATCCCCAACCACAGGTAGGACTCTAAAAGTGGAACAAACAATCTCCCCTTGCTAAGTCTGACTTTCAACTAGGTACAGGGCAGTCCTGGTCCCCAGTCAGACAAGCCTAAACCTGGAGGACCATATGAAGACCCTGACAATCGAACACACGTATGTGCCAGGACTATAAGCTGTAGAGGTCTGAATATCCTCGGCATGCGGCATGAGTCCAGAGCAGTAGGGAATAGGGAATGACGCATGTGTAGTAGTGTGTTTTTTCCAACAGGTAAATGGATGCCTGCTGTGTAAGTGAAGTGATGAGGCGTGTGTTCGGGTAACTATGCACCATGGGTATAAATGAGGCAGAACACCAATAGTGTAGTGGTTAGAGCATCTGCCTAATGAAAAGGCATTCACGTTTCAAGGTCGAAAATAGCACATATCATTTTCCTTGTAGAATGAATGTTGCTCTGTTGTAAAGCCGACATTTAAACATGTAAAAGTGAAAATGTGCATCACATGGGACTATTAACCAGTTCCTTTCAATCAAAGTGGTATTGTCATAATGTATAAGGCACAAATAAGCATAAATGTTGTTGTGTCTTTCAGCTTTTCCTAGTTAGGGGTCACCACAGTGGAACTCCGGTCCGCCAATGATTGGCAGTAGATTTTTATGTGCCGAGTTGCCTGTCCTGACGCACAAACTTCAACGAAGGTACGCCCATTCACGCATGTCTCCACACAGGAGACGCTTTAGTTGAGAATCAAACAGGACAACGTCTTACTGTGAGGAGACAACGCTACCGCAGCACCACCACTGCAGTCACAAATAAGCATAAATAAGCGACAGTAAACATATGTAAAGCACAGTAAGCATAGGCGGGTGCGCCTGCACGGGTGTAAGCAGCTCCCAGCATAGGAAATGTATGTTTGTATGTACAGATGTAATATATATACACACACACACACACACACACACACATATATAATATATATATATATATATATATATATATATATATATATATATATATATTATATATATGTGTGTGTATATATAGATATATATATATATATATATATATATATATATATATATATATATATATATATATATATATATATATATATATATATATATATATATATATATATATATATATATATATATATATATATATATATATATATTTATATACACACACACACATATATGTGTGTGTGTACAGATATATTCACATACATGAGAAATATATATATATATATATATATATATATATATATATATATATATATATATATACACACACACACACATAAAGAATGGATGTTGTAACAGTAAAGCCTACACAAGGGATGTGAAGGGAATCAAGAGCAATGTTGGTATTATAAAGTGCTTTCAGTGTATGTCATAAAAAGCTGCCCAGGAATGAGCAGAACACTGCTACTCACACCACAGGCAGGGTATTACCAGTGGGAGTAACATCGTTGAAATACTAGGTCTAATTTACTCACAGACGGAATGTAGTCCCATGCCGGGACCTCCAAAAATTGGAAAGCGCAAATGCCCGTATTCCATAATCCCAGGAAAGATATATGGCGAGAGACCCTGTGAATACATGAGGTGGGGCAGAATGTGTGTAGGGCCCCAAAAGCTCTGGAGAGGGAAATGTGTAAAGGTGTGTCATGGCTGTGATAACAAGTGGATAATGGATGTTAAATTTAACACGGGTGGGGTGGAGGAACTATGGGTATGCAATTATGGATCCAGGCGTGCCATGGTTGGATGGGCTGGTTCTAATGGACTGCCCCGTGGAGGTCAGCTAGGTCGTAATAGGTATATATGCATATTCACATGCAGACAACAATATATGTTGACGTACAAATTCTGTAACACATGCATTCCATTTGTTGACATAAATAATCAGAATGTGCCCATACAAACATCGACAGTACATGGAATAATAGTCTGTGCAGAAGAGGGATGGGTCGAATCACACTATCACATTCCATTTACCATCAGTCATCCGTACACGAACATATAGCGACATCTGTCTGCTGTATAACATGCTACATACCAATTACAAGATGACTGGAGTGTGTTGGTGTTATAATGAATAAGGCACTAGTATGCTGGTAAAGCTTATAAACATCATTATGCATGTGTAAGCGCGTATGAGCGGGGAATGTATTGACACACTGATGTACATATATATAATTTTATATATATATATATATATATATATATATATATATATATATATATATATATATATATAACAGAAAGATATGAATATACATGTATGAATACATATGCAGATATGTCTGTATATATTAATGTAAATATATTTATATATATATATATATATATATATATATATATATATGTATATATATGTTACAGTAAATACACACATGTATATACCTAGGTTATGTTACAACAGTTACGGGTAACATGTTTAGACCGGGCATATGTTGGTGGGAGGTCCACTCAACAAACATCTACTTATCATCTACCCCAGCTAGGCCGGTGAGACATACAGACACGCAATAAAGGTAAATATAACACTGCTTCCCAGACCACCGGCAGGAAACTACCAGTGGGAGAGATCTACAAGCTCTACACTTTAAACATGGACAGCGACGTCCCTTGCGGGACACCAAAAATTTGGTACCTTCAACCAATGGGGGAACACCATTACAACCAGGATGTAGCTGTACATGGAACAGTAGGTTGTGCAAGCCTGATAACACATGGGTTGACACAACGTATGACATGTGTCCCGACACGGGGAGAGTGGGCAGTGTGTAGGGGTGTGTTCATATCCCACCTGCGTCCACCTGTGCCCACAGTAAGGATGAGTGCTGTAGAGTAGTGGCAGGTGAGGGAACTATGGGTATGCGATTATGGGGCTAGGCGTGCAGGTGTTGGCTGGCAGACACATATTAGGGCAGCTCCGTGGGTGTAAGTAATATTCCGATGTGGGTATAGCAGACGCCCATACCTCCCAAACTGTAAGAGCACATCTACTGGACAGTCTGTAAACCATTGGGGGAATACATAGGGACCATATCATTGAACTGTCCCCGATTACCAGCGATGTCCGTGATTACGAATCAGAATCTTAACACAGTCTCAACTAAACCATCCTAGTACTAGTGATATTAGGAGGAAAAGTGTCAGAATACACGTAATGAATAATGACAACATGTAAGAGTCATAAACTGCATGCACCTCAGGTAATGTGTATGAATACATATGTGCTCTGTGTCCGTCAATGTGTCAGGCTAATAGCACCAACCTTCTAAATGTGTCCCTGAGGTCGTTATGCAGTGTCCCTGATTCAGTGTTTATTCTTCTCCATTCGTATGAGAGGTCTGATATTGAGAGAAAGCGCATGTTCCGCCAACTACCTTAGAAGATTGATAGAATAAAAGGTTTGATGTTACCACCTGTCCACCTTTGCGAGGGACACTCCCCTGTGGGCAGTTGTGTCCTGCATAATAACTGTAATTAAGGCAAATGTCCTGTGATTTAGGGCAAAGACTACCTATATTGTCAGTAGTAGCATAAAACAATTATGTTCCTCTCAAACACGTAAATGTTATAGGTAACAGCATAAGCAACTATAATGCTACAAGAGTAAGCTTTTATTTAGGTGAAACAGTGAAGTACACCCCTTTCTACTGGCTGTGGGTGTGTTGCCCTGCAAAGTCTGACATCTCTACATACAGGTCCTATAGGGTTGCCACCTTTCCAAATGGCCAGAGTGGGACATATTCTGTAGAAATGTCAGACATTTCAGGACTAAACTTACCTACAGCCATGCATAGTACAGGATTATGCTTATTTGCACAAATAAAAGCTTAATCTAGTTGCATTTGAATTGCTTATGCTACTTCACATAACATATAGAAGTGTCATATATAAAATAACTGTTGTATGCAATTATTAATGAAACGTAGAATATAATAATGTCCTGTAATCTGGACATGTGCTATGTCTTGATTATTTTCACACTTTCCCTCACAAAGTGGGACAGGTGGTAACCCTAAAGTCCTACCTTGGCCAATTGAGAAGGTGGCAAACCTATAATAGGTAAACGGTCGCATGACCCGTCCGACAGATGTGGCTACCACAACCCAACTACTCATTTGTAATGCAGGGTCTCGGTTCCCATGTATCAGCCAGATGGGAGCAGAGTGTATGCAGAACACACAAATATGATTAATTCACTGGACAGGCCGCTGATTCCGTACATTTGAATGCCATGCTGTCGCCTAATGGGCAGCCATTCTCAATACTGTAGTCATGTAGTCCGATGTGATAGGCATTACAAGGTGGGAGCAGATTGTAAGAGGAACATACAATTATGAATGATTCACCGGACAGGCCACTGATTCCATACATGGGAACACCAGGCGGTTGCTTAATGGGCAGCCATTCCCAATACTGTAGTCAGGAGTGGCCTTAGGTCAACTGGTGCCCTAGGCAGAGGGCACAATGGCACCCCCCACCACACCACCCAGTGCCCCCATCCCTGTCTACCTACACCAAATAAATACTGGTAAAGTGCACCCACTAAAGCAGTGGATTAGGCAGCCGCTTAGTTGGCCTATGCCTAAGGCTGGCTATGACTGTAGTCATGTAGTCCGATGTGATAGGCATCACAAGGTATGCCTAAGAGGAACACACGAATATGAATGTTTCTCCGGACAGGCCGCTGATTCTGTACAGACGAACGCCATGCTGTCGCCTAATAGGCAGCCATTTCCAATACTGTATTCATGTATTCTGAAGTAATAGGCATCACAAGGTGGGAGCACATTGTATGAGGTACACACAAATATGATTGTGCCACTGGACAGGCTGCAAATTCCGTACAGTCGAACGCGATGCCGTCGCCTAATGGGTGCCCAATCCCAATACTGGAGTCATGTAGTATGATGTAATGGGCATCACAAGGTAATATTGTTGTCCTTGCTCACAGCCAGGGGTGTGAGTGACAGATGCAAGCACCAATGCCGATGCATTAGCAAGTGTGGGAACGAGCGGGTGTAAGTGTGTTTGGCTACCAGTATGCGAGTATTGCATTGGTTAAGCAATGTAGAGGCTAATCGAGCTTAAGAGGCTGTAACTAGAGGCTATCATAGAGCGCAGTCATTCAACAGTATAGGAATGTATCCCATCATGTAGATGTACATGTGAGTGTTTATGTCCAGCATATAGGTACATACATATATAGAGATGTATCAGGGACATGCCATTACAAATGAATAAAATGGGAAACACCATCGACGCATGTATTATGTAGTGGTGTTGCTCTATGTGATCACAAGACTCCCTCAGACAGACAATAGTTGTACATTGGCCGTATACATCACTCTGTGAATGTAATGTACATTAACTCAACAGTACCTGTCCAATCATTATGTGTAAACAGTACTCCTGCAATGTGCTGTGTGCAACATCATCATGATAAAGGTAAATGGGGTAACCATGGAGGGACCGGTAGTGGTTTATGTACAATGGGGTCATCCTCTTCACGTGTACCTGAACCATGTAGGAGTGATGTGCATACCAGGACCATGCACCTGAGGGACAGTGATGAGGATAACAGTAGTATGTTATGATGCATATTACAAGGGTTTCATGTGTCCAGTGGACACGTGTGTGTGTGTAATGGATGGTGGCTATGTATAGAGCAGATGGTGTCCTAGGAGCCGAATGGCCTTATGTGTCCATAGGTGAGGGTCAGATGTTGGGGAAGGAGTGTAGGTATGGCCGTGGAGGATAGGTAAGAGCACAGAAATTACAGCATACAGGGTTGGTATATGACACATGTAGGGGGGATACACCCTGGATAAGGATGGGTCTTCGGTATTCAAAAGCCCATGGGAACAGTGGGACGGAGGTCTCCAGCCATGGGCAACTGCCACTGCACCTACACAGCTGCAAAGGAGGCAATGCCGGGGGCTGGCCAGGAGGGGCAGCATCACCCTGTAAATGTGACACTCCACCCTGGAACTGGCGCATCTGGCTTTGTAACCCCTTAGGGAGCCACCTATGCAACATGTCCAGGACCGCACGACAGCAGATATGTACCTGTCTGGTCCTGCTCCCAAGGGGGACATGCTCCATCCTCAGTGGTGGTACCACCAGTAGGTGGTGCAAAGCCAACAGAGGTTGATATTAATGGCTGGGCCCCAGATGTGCTAGTGCCCAGTGCCATGGTCAGCTGAAGTGGGACAGGAGGATCTGCCGGGACCTACCGACCCATTCGGCCTATGGTGTTGCATTTTAAACCCACATCTGGCTTAGTGATAGACAACAGCATACAGGATTACCTACAACAGTATGCATAGATATCACCAGCAACCCAACACAACAGATGGTATACATTTGCAGAGGGAGCACAACTCATGGATATATACTGCATGGCAACTGTACAATGTGTAGTAGACGTGTGACTGCAGCTATGAACAGTTGCCCATCATTGGCTTGTCACTGGGAATCCCACACAGTGTCAGTCATACCACTGTCTCATGTGACACATGTCCAGTCAGGGATGCGATGGCAGTAACACATCCCTATCATCATGTACTATCTGCAATCCCCACACCATGCTTCTGCTGTGCACAGAAGTGTGTTCAGTGTGTAATATAGAAAACAAATGGTTGTACACACTGACCTGTTCACAGATGGCCCTACAGATGGAGTTCCCTCATGAACAGAGTACTGTCATGTCTGTATTTTAACATGCAGAAAAGCCATTGCCACACACATGTTAAACAGGCAGTAGTCTCAATGCAGCATAGCTACACTTACATGCTGTAGTTGTGTGGCACATCACCCTCCTGTCATTAGGCTATTTCCCACTGTTGAAAATGATTGAGGTACATCCAGATATCATCTGCAATGCGGTGTCAGAACACCGCATCCAGGTACCACTCACAGCAACTGTCATGGCCAGATAATAACATGTTTCTCTAGATAGTGTACTGTGTTTGTCATGCAGATGGCCATGGGAACACCATCACAGCTGTACCACATACAATCAGCTAGAGGAGAACTGCAATAGGTGCAGAGGCCATCACCTGACCATTTCCATCTGTTACAATACACATGCTGCTGCTGTGCAGGTGTACACATAAACATCCACCAGACAGTGTGTGGGCAGGACAGGCAACGTACACCAGGGAAGGGCTTGGAGACTTAACCATAATCTGCCACATGCTGAATAGTACAGGGGCAAACACCTGACTACTCATTACTATTACATGTGCATGACATTACTACATGTGCCACAGAGGCGGCATGTTGCAGTCCTGTAAGAACATGTGTCTAGGTGAGTAAGTGCCATCTGCAACAGATATAATAGACATACATTAGGTGTGGCACATGTCAGTCCACATGAATGTATGCCATTGTCACCACAACCACACTCTAATGGACACACATTGACACCTCTGCCAGGGAGGCAAATACACAATGTAACTACTTAGTTTGCCACACCACAGTAATGCACAGGACCACATGCACCACAAGGGTATATCTGGAGGTTCTATGGGCTAGGCCATGTGAAAGTGCTTGACAACTGTTGGTATGCCAATGAGGTTTATAGTGGGAGTGACTGTGGTTGGGAGCATCACAACCCACATGCAGACACAGGGTGCCAGTACTGTCATGCAAGTATGCATTGCTCCATGGGTGTGTAGTGTTTGGCTGTGCAAGATGGCTGTACAAGGCTGGGTGAGGGGTGATCCTTACCATTGTGTCACCGAACAATGGTGTGCAGTGCAGGGGTGTAGTGTCTGCAATGTCCCACACAGATAGGTACTGCAATATCTAGTCTGACATCCTGGTTACCAATGTGTAGGGCCATAGCTTTGCAATGCATGCCATGTCTGTGTTTGATAGTCCTTCACATGGACATTGCCTGGGATGTGCATGTCCCACAATACTGTACAGTGACATGTACAGGTGTACCTGGTTTGGCAGAAGCATGTAGTGTACACAGCCTGTTACACCCTGATATGCCAATACTGGCCTGGTATGATGAAACCTGCTTACAGTGAGCAGGTCGGCCCTGCACCTGCATGTATAGAATGGACAGGTATTCCGTGGTGTCAGTGGCATGGATCCATACAGGGCACATGTGTACAGCATTGTCTGGCCTTAGTGGACCACATATGATGGCACCACATATGTTGCAGCCATTCAGTGTGGAACATAGTGAAGGCACAATGTCCACATATATGTGCCTATTGTACCACTGTACAGGGTGCCATGTCCTCTGCAGGCCACTGTGGTCACACCATGCCTACTATCTGTCCTCAATGTGCATGTTACTAGCAACATAGTGGGATATCGTAGGCAAGGTTGTATGTGCATGACACATGGGTGCGAGACATATACCGGGTACTAGTAGGGCTGCATACTTAGTTCACCAGCCCTTTTGCCAGATGTATGGGTATGGCTTGCCAACACAGTGCTGTGGCTGACTGACAGCTGTACTCCTTGTGAGGTAGCCAATGTGTCATAAGATGGATACTATATAGGAAAACTACAAAACCCGCTCCCAAACATGTCCAATGGTAAGACAATCATGGCCACCTCTACACAGGCTCTGACAAACACACACTTGCCATGTCCTGTATACAAACCCCTGCCGTATCACACTGCAGCAACATGCATTTAGGGCACTCGCTACAGCTAATACTGCAAAGCACTGTACTTGTCTCATGCAGGCAAACACACACACACACACACACACACACACACACTTGGCATGTCTGGGATTAGAACAGCGACCTACCTACTTTACTACACTACAGCACTACGCAGTCACAGAATGTACTACCGAGATTACTGGGACACAGCACTCCCAGAGGTGTATTTGTAGATGGGTGGCATCATCGGCCTTGCTAACGGTGGGTATAAGAAATGTATGGAGTGTGAGCAGTATAAAGGTATTACTCAGTCCTCAGGCAAGTGGGGACACACACACACACACAAACACACACACACAGACACACTCGCAGCAAGTGTGGGACTAGAACACTGACCTAACTACCTTATTACACTACAGCATTACGCAGTTACAGAATGCACTACCGAGATTATTGGGACACAGCCCTCCCAGAGGTGTATTTGTAGATGGGTGACATCATCGGCCTTGCTAACAGTGGGTATAAGAAATGTATGGAGTGTGGGCAGTCTAAAAGCAATTTAGAGTCCACCGACAAATGGGGACAGACATACACACACACATGCCAGTGTCGGGTATGGAGCACCTGCCTATTTACAGATTACTATTACAATACTACATATATACGAATCGCACCACACAGGCTACACATGTCAAGGCTGTCATTATGACCGTCTGGGAATGTGGACATCAACAGGGATGCTGGCATTTAAGATGTACATACCTGTGAACCTGTGTGTTTAAAGTATGAATCCATTCTGACCTGGAGTATGCCCATCTGTGGAATGGATGACAACTACCACTATACAGGGTTACAATGGCCATGCTCATACACAGAGGCACATAACCAACACAAGGTGTCACTGGGCATGCTCACACAGTAGCACAGGGCTGTTTGGAATGCACTATGTGTCCATCTACACAAGGATATACTGGGCATGCTCATATACTTAGTAGCACAGGGGGCATGCTCACACACTTAGTAGCACAGGGCTGGTCAGAATGCACTACTATGTGTCCATCTACACAAGGATATACTGGGCATGCTCATACTCCTAGTAGCACAGGGCTGACTTGGATGCACTCTGATGCTAAACATGTTGGGCCACAGTGGCCATGCTTTTGCAGGTAGACGTAAAGAACACATTGTAATGGGCTCTGGTGTTTGTTGTCATTGTTAGCGGGAACATTGCTCTACATATATTTGACACTGGTCTTTTGCAAATCAGCTGTCATTCTGGAATGACATGGCTGACAGTTGGCAGGTCTTTGTCACATATCACATGCATCTATGATACAAAGGAGTGTGGATATTACCCAAGTCGCATCCGCCCACACAGTGCCATTCCAAGGCAAATGTCCTAAATACAGGTTAACTCCCATACACCTACAGGACAACTGCATCGTTTTCTTATGCTAACCAGTGCTAGATGTGTAGCGTCCATATTCACAGCTGGCCACTGTAGATCCAACAATGGAGAGTACTGACATCTGTGCAGTGAGGAACACCTGGTTGATGTCTCTGTAGTGCACAATAGCACTACCACCGTATACCTCAGAACCTAGCACTACCACCATACACCTCAGAACCAGACATGTGGGCCATAACACAGGTAAGGACTGCTCCAGGTGGTGTACCCACATACATAAAAGCTACTCACATGTACTGACCGGTCCCCCCATGAAAGGCATCACAGATGAGCCATGTGCAGGACACAGTGTCACATGCTGCATTCTATGATGTAAACTGCAGACACCACCATGCCCTCGGACCACCAACATGCATCCATACATGTTGTATGACAGACAAGTACACCACCATGTGACCCTTGACCTGTGTATTGTACTAAGCTCTACATCAACTGTAGACAGTACATATGTACTGACACAGTTGCATCATGTGTTATGCAATGCAATGATACCACTGTCTGTGACCAGGTCAGCTGTACACATACCAAGGGCCCTCAGTACTGTCCACCATTAGCAGATGTCTGTTGATGTACACCAGTACACACCCTCATGTATGGATATGACATACATGTACCTGCCCTGGGTATGTACATGCCACACACAACATACCTGTAAATAGCATAGCTGTTGTAGTCCTTTGTGCAAACAGGTGGCTACAGCCATTACACACATGCACATGGAATGTAGGTCCATGGCTGCTGAATGCTAACAGTACATAAGGTGTGATATCAATGTTGACAGAGGTAACATCCCCTCTGTACTGGTCACCCATCATATCATACAACAGTCCATGTGTCATGTATGTCATTACACATATCCATCAATTGCAATGCCTACAAACATGACCAAATGTCAGGATTGTAGGACCTACACACCTGTACACGTAGTGTTGTGCATTCAGATAACATGCGTGTGCAGTTGCTGATGTATGCAGGTGGCGTGTATCCTAGTACATCATGCAGCTTCAATGCAGCCTCAACATTGCCAACTGTATATGGTGATATGCTGAATGTACAGAAAGATGTACCACAGGTATGGACAGATGTGTTGAAATAACTAAGTGGCGGGGCATCTTTGCAGATGGATGTTTGCTGTGGACAGCTCACAGGTGTGTCACAAGTGGTCCTACAATACCCTGTGTAACCAGTAAGCAATAGTTTTGTTAATTGAAGGACATAACACACAACTTAGACAGTGGTCAGGGTGACAGCGAAAGTAAATCACTTGACACCTGTTAATAGATATGACGTCCCTAGTGCATATATCAGCACTGTTGGCACAGGAAGCATCAGTACAGTTTGTAACACATGCAATACTGTTGTACATCTGACATACATAACATGAGCTAGGCAGGTCTGAGATTCACAGTACTGGCATGTGTGGCTGCATGTGTGTCCATATATGACATGTATTGTGGGGAATACATCTCAATTGTTACTCACACTCCTGTACACTAGTGTACACATCTGTACAGACTGCAATGTAGAAAGCAGGACATAGGCAGGGGCGTGTATCTCACACATGTGAGGTATCTGTAAGTGCATGACATAGGTCTATTAATTACTATGCCACAGTGTGTGTATGTAGGGCTGACTGGTCCCTGGGGTGAGAATGTATGTTACCATACTGAACTGATAAGACCCCCTCCCACCATCCAGGCGATGTATTCAACTATCCATTTTGATGTCCCCGATCTTAGGCCATACTGACTACCTGTACATGTGTATTCTCTGTGGCACATCATGTAGGTGCACAGTGCTGTAATGATGATTTGCACATAGGTAGGGGTCCTCATCCCACCAGTAGCAACTGTGTGTGAGTGTGTGTTACTGTGTCAGTGAAGCTGTGAGTGTGTGTGTGTGTGTGTGTGTGTGTGTGTGTGTGTGTGTGTGTGTGTGTGTGTGTGTTACAGTGTCACTGAATACGTGTCTCAATACCTGAGTGTGTGGGTGCAGTTGTGTGTTGGCATCCTGTCTTGGGAACATGTATTACTGATTCCCATTGAGGCATCACACTTCCCACTGGCCTCTACCCTTGAAATCAGCTAGACCAGTCTCTTACCTCACCACTCCATGTAACTGTACCTGTGATGTCACCCTTCATGGATGTCACATCTGTGGCCACAGTAGCTTAATACACAGCTATCATGCTCTTGGAACGGTAGACATGTTTGTAACATGGGACATTCTCACTGGTATGTGTCAGCTACATGGTGCATGCTGGTATATTCATACATACCTGTGAGTAGTCCACATTGACATATGGGACACTTAACTGCAAACACTGACATCCACCAGCATGTGCAATTAGACCTGAAGAAGGACAGCAGAACATCATGACCAACATGCAGTTACTGTTGTTACACAAGACACATACTGTTAACAGTATTGTACACCTGTACTACATGGTATATCTGCTGCCTGTCAACAGTCCTCAACATTTGTAAACTACACGTATCATCCTAGTCTGTTCACCCTGTGCATCAGACCATATGAGCATGTCCCTGCAACGATGGTGTGGATGTCAGGGATGTGGCACAGGCATCATCATATGCACAGGGTGTTAATGTTTGCCAGAGGCCTAGGCTGCACCATTGGATGACATCATGTGTGTGGGTTTGGGATTTTGATCTAATTGGGCATGTGTGGATGTTATGATGTGTGTGTTGCGGTGCCCTACATATGTGTCCGGTGTGTGCGTGTATGTCTGCACACAGTTCTCCCATGTATCTGGCCTACACAGGGGTATTATTGACAGCTGCAGACTGTATAGGTGAGGTTTTACAGTTCACAGTGTCCAGCCATGGACATGTGACCTGTGCCTGCCAGGTGTTGCACAGGCACTACCAGACAGAGGTGCAGATTGGGTACTGTCAGATGTCATTAGTCTACTGGAACCATGTCCCTGTTGGGACCATCCTGGGCCATGTGCACATGGCCTGCTGTGTCATGGTGTGGACAGCACAGCACCAGATTCACTGCTGCTGCTACCGCCACTATGGGAGAAGGCATGTGAGGTAGCTCATACACGTAGACCTGACACAGGTGATGTAGCAGGCCTACGTCCATGTACCCAACACCTCACTCCTACCAGATGTTCCAACACAGACATCTCACGCTCGCAGATTGTCATGCCATGGTCAAGAACTCCAACCATGTCACCCAACCATCTATCCAAAGCATCAGCAATCTGCTGTTGAGCATTTACCATTGCCTGGATGCTGTTGTTTAAAGAATAGACAGCAGCCCTCTGTAGCCTGTAATCTTCTCTGTTGTACCATTCAGCATGTGCCTGTGCCTCCAGTACAGCCCGAAACATGTGTCTGGTGACACCAGCTGCTGTGCTCTGTCATGCAGGAGTATGTTGGCCAGAAGTCCTCCTACAAGCAGCACTGGCCACGTGCCTGTGTGGGGCACCACCAGTAGTTTGGCTGACACCATGGTGTGCAGGCACACCTTCCATAGCCCCCTACACTTTCCTGTTCCAAGCTACTATGTGCCAACTGTCCTTCCTCTATGGCCACTGGTGATGGGGAATATGCAGGTATGGGATCTGTGTATGGGGATGAGGTGGATATAGATGGAATGGCAACCAATGGCACAGTTTCAGCCCCTGACAACTCTGCCTGTGTCCCAATCATATGTTCATCATTACTGCTAGAGTCTGTGGGAGACTAACATCTGATGTACTGCAGGAGGGTAATGCACCTATATCACCTGTGAGGGCAGACAAGAATGGCACATTCCAATCTATGCAATGGACACACACATACACGCATGTGATATGACAGAAGGCATGCAACATGCATGTGATACGGCAGATGGCATGCAGCACAGACAATAATAGTGGTAGTTATCATACATCCCTAGGTTGCACACAACAGCATGCATGTGTCATAGCAGATGGCATGCATATTACACAATCATAGTACTGGTTAGCATACATCTCTGTGTTACACCATGTGGACCAGCACAGGTTAACAGTACACCTGCCTGAGGTGTGGCATATGACCTTGATAATCACATGTAGTATGACATGTGATCTACTGATGTGTGCAATGACATGCATACATGTTTAACACAATGGTGTCCTATCAAATATACAGTGGGGCAATGGTGCACCAATTCAGTGTTGTCTGTCCACTCTACAGATATACTGCAAATTTAGCTGATGTGCATGGCCATTGCAGGGAATCATGAGGCATCTCTAGTGCTATACAGTGTGAGTTACAGACAGGGTTCATAGCCATGACTGTGTTCAGATACAATACATATATACTGTGGAATGCGACCCATGTCACTGAGGTGTATACACACTAAACCATGATGTGGAAGTTGTGACACAGGTCACTGATGGGTATACGGATGACACCCCTGCACATCTGCAACCATATTGCTGCAGCCTGGCAACTATGGGCAGGCATGGCGAACACGTCGGTACACCATGTCCCACATGACATCTGTGTAGCACACACATGCACACACACACACACACACACACACACACACACACACACACACACACACACACACATGGAGCTAGTATGGCATTTATGTCCATCACCAGCAATGGGAATGTACTGTATCTATGGCCTGATGTGGATACTGTACAGGTGACTGCTGTTATGTTGCAACACCCTCAAGATGTTCAACACATCTTATGTGGTAGATTGATGTTACACCTACACAAGATGTGCACAGGCCTGTAGGATGTCTAGTGTTCCACATCTACATTATGACCATTATACAAAGGCCATGGCCGAACCATGTGTAGCCATTGTACGACAGGGTGTACACACAAGCACAATACGTCTACTGTGTGTGTTGCTCCATGTCTCTGGCCATCCTCCATGGCCATGTGTGTACATGTGTTGCCCAAATTATTGTGATGGGCATCTATTTCACATGTCTATTTTGTCCCATATGACATATATGCTCCACTGACAACAGGGTTATGCAGATAAAGGGTGGTATGTGGGATATGTTTTCAGGTTAGGTAGGCAGTGTAGCAGCCAGGCCAATAGATGTCATGGACATGTCAAGATAGCACATCACATTGTGTGACATTCATGGCAGTGCTATGATCCACACCGGTGAAACCTGTGTGCTGGCCATACTCCAGCCCACTGTGTAGTACTGTTTGTATTCACCACATGTGTAGATCAGATCTGTTGTACATTCCTAAAGTGAACAGCACCTCCACCATTGTATGCACAGCTGTCAACACATCTGCCAATAAAGTTTGTGATTATTCATGTCAGTGAGATGATTCTCATAGTTTTCAAGTGTTGCACATGGATAGTCATTGTGATGCATTGCACATCCGACCTGTATATTGTGACAGGACCATACATTATGTGTTCATGTTGTAAATGGCCACATGGCAGATAGATTTGTGCATTACGGTTCCTGATAAATAATAACACTCTCACCTGCAATGGGCTGCTGTTGCAATGGAACACCAGAGGTACCTAAATAGGAGTAACACAGCAGTATGAGCATAATCCACCCCTGTATAAAGGCTACAGGGAGCAATGTGCATAACATATACACCAGTACATTAGACTATACTATGGTGTATGCACATGTGTGCATACACAGAGTAGTATATTATAGTATGCGGCATGTGTGTATACATGCCTTGCATATGATGTTACATTACATATTGTACAGTGACACATGCAGCTATATGGAATATAGTTGTTATAGGTGTAGTACTGACTTACCAGGCAACTCCAGGCTCAGTGGTTGAGAGATACCCACCTCCACAGTATTGGCTAAGGCTTGTGGATGTGGTTCTGCAGGTGTCCCCAGGTTGGCCTGTAGCTCCTTGATACGTGTGAGTGGGGGCTGGGTTGGTGGTCCACCACCTGTTGCACCTTGTTCCCTGGTGATTGCATTTGCATGCTGTTTTGCCCATCTAATGAGGTCTGTACAGTGTCTGCGCACCTGCTGGTATGTGCAGTTGTGGCCACCCACATCATTAACCCTCCTGCGAAGTTCCATCTACAGGGCATCCCGCTGCTATGCCTGCTGTGGCACATGGCTGAACAGGATGTCACGATTGTCGATTAGGTATGGGAAGAGGGCCTCATCCTCCAAGCATGTAAAAGGGGAAAGTCTTGCACGCGGCATACCTGGAAGACATAATGATGGAGACAGGTCACAGTACCTCAGAGACATACAGAGCTACAGCTGAACATACATGTGTATCGTATTAATTCAGATTAAATAGTTGTATTTGCAAACCTACATGACACTGATGTGTTTGTGTCACACACATGTGACACTCAATGTTGAGTGGATATTATCACCATATATGTGTGTATGTGTCACCTGAACATATTGCTCATACTCCATGTGGTTGCTGTCTTGATGTGGGCATGTCTGTTTGCCTGTACTGGTGTTCCTACCTATCAGCACATGGCTGGATGTGTCCACATTAATGCAGTCGCCTTTGATGCAGTGTATATGTCACATATAAGGACTTACACTGCCTTAACAGACATGACCTGTGACCCTGCAGACATGCTCACATAAGGTTTTACATGTATGTGTTCTGCCATATACATCTACATGGCACTGTACAGTGATTCAACATCCTGCCATGTATCACCTGTGTTGCACATGTGATACACATGGGACACTGGCTAGCCAGATGGTATTTGCAGGGATGGATATCAACTATAGCATGTACAGTTAAAGTCAACTAGTGGGCTATATGCCATGGGCTATGTATGCATCTAGGATGAAAGGTTACCTGACAGTAGCCGACAGGAAGGTCTGTGGGGCCAGGTGGAGCAGTGCCACATTACTGATCCACAGGGTTAATGATACATATACCATGCATTACCATGCGGTCATCACACCATGTCTGAGAGGGGAGCGATGTGCAGCTTTGATGGACAGGAATGCATAGTATGGCAGGACTATGTCAAGTGTATGGGACAAGGATCTGTCCAGCATGTGGTAAGTGGATGTCCGTGAAGTATGTGTTCGAGATCAGGATGAGTACGTGTAGCATGTCCGACATCACTGGGTTGGACATGGATTTATTCAGGGTATGCATCATGCTACATAGTGGAGATGGGGAATGGGAAGGCTGGTGTAGGCCATCTGCACATGGCCAATACCCCTTAAAGGAAATATGTGATCTGATATGGGTCACTTGAGTGTTCTGTATGGCTGGAAAATTATCTCTATATTCATGAATGGCACCCTAACATTATTAGGGTTGCCACATATGACTCTCTGACAGGTGTGGTGACATAGCTATCACAGGAAAGACAACTGGCCAGCTGCATCACTCACACACAAGTGTCCATTATGTTGACAGCTGCCTAGGTGGTAGTTCATGGGTACAGGATTATTAACACAGGGGTGACAATGCGAGTCAGCTATTACTCCTAGGTCATAGTCATTCACATACTTCAACAGACAGATGCCTTCTGTTTGTCTGTAAAGTATGGACTACAATGAGGGGGAATAGAATTCATTAACCCTGACATACTGTAGCTGCCACTGGTGTGATGATCACGTATTATTCAGACACCTTCTGTAGTGTTGGTTCTGCCAGCAGTCCTGTTGCAAAACACTCCTGTGACATAGGAATGTACATCTAGTGTACCGAGTGTAGGTGGTACACAGTATGGGTGATGATGTCCTATGACCTGGCAAGGTTATGATATGCAGTGTGGCATCAACCATACTGTCATCTACATCTGTACTGCTGACATCACTTAAGTGATCAAGGTTCATGGCCTTCCAGACCAGACTCAGCAGGGTAGTAGTGCAGTACTTCCCATTATCAGCGGTGTCTCCCCCTTTGTGGATTGTGATACCTGTTGGTGTGCACCATTCAGTGTGTACACAACCTGACATGGGGCTATGTTTTACATGATGTGTACATGGAGATCATCTTGTTTTGCCATATGTGTATGATACAACCAGTTATGTGGGCAGGTCCCATGCAGACTGAGTGCAGCTTGTACCTGCATAGTTGTGGGTACAGGGGCCCTGTGGTGTACATGGATATATGCTTGTGCACCTGTTGGGGGGAGGGGGCCGTGTGTTTATGTTATCCAAGACCCTATCTGGATTGCTTATTCATGCTAAGCACTTGTTCAGGACTTGTAAATACTATGTAAGCTAATAATTACTATAGCACTCAATTTTCCACATCACCTACAGGTAAGGGTGAACAGGTTTTGTACATACTTTTCTCACTTGCATAAAATAATGTAGCTCTTGTACTCACTTTCCTCACTTATCTAGGTGAATGCAGTTTTATATTCAGGCATGTCCAAGAGTCAACTGCTAGTGTTCTCACCTGTCTGTCTGATGAATCTGGTCATCTTGAGACAATGTACACATTGCCTCATGTACACAGACAAGCCTCTCCACCTACCACCCAACACTACAACCTGTGAGAGATGCATTCATCTAGCCAAACTGGAGGTAAAGGTCTCCCCAACCATGCCTGACCCTGACTGTCATGTGGAGAAGGTACACAGTCGCACAACACCATACTCATCACATAAGTCTCACAGAATCTACCCCACCATTAACTGGGAAAACTACTTGTGTACCAACACATTAGCTCAACGGATTCTGGAATTCATAAACACCAATGCCCTGACTCAACATATCCACACACCCACCAGGGGAACAATATCCTAGACCTAGTCATTACCAACATGAGTGACTGGTGCTCCACACGTGAAGAGAACTCCTCGTTGGTCCGATTAGACCATGTGCTGAACACCGTTGATATCCACATCCTGCACCTAGCCCCCATTAAGGGAACCATAGTATAATATGTCTACAAGCTAACTACATGCTTCTTAAGACAGAAGTGGTGGACATCATGACACCCATGCAGATGGACAGTACTGTTACAACTGCTGAATCCTACACAAATGCACTCTATAAGCACTTACAGGAGTGCATGGCTTGTGCTATCCCAAACAGAACCAGGACGCTATACTCATAATTAACTAAACCAGTCTGGTGGTCCCCTGCCATAAACATATTGTACTACAGGAGGAAGACACTGTTGCAAACAAGAGTATAATACCATACATGGAGGAGAAACCCGGCCAGCCTCAGTAAGAAGGTGAGATCCCTTATAAGATCCTCCAAAGCTAGCTACGAAAACTATAACACAACTAATACCAACAACAACCACAAAGCATTCTATAGCTATGTCACATATCTCAATGTCAACAACCAGATCTTCTCTGAGTTATAGCACAAAGGCACAAACATTACAGAAACAATTGATATTGGCAACATCCTGGCAGATCCCTCTCAAAGCTGCACACTCTAAAGGCAATATCACAGCATCCATGGGACCGAACAACATCCCAGGCTGCGTTTTACATGAACTTCAGATCGTACTGTCTCCTCACCTACACACCATGTTCAATAATAGCCTCATATCTGGCATAGTGCCCCCTGAATGGCACACAGCAACAGTTATTCCACTCCACAAAGGTGGCACCACAACGGACCATGGAACCTATTTTCCTATAGGCCTGACTAGCCTTGTCTGCAAGGCTATAGTGCACATCATGAATCACTGTCACAGAGTCATTGGGTACTTCCTATCCTTTGACCCCTCCCTGTTTGGCATTGTTAAAGCCGGACCATGCCTCCTAAACCTGGTGGACTTCTTAGAGACAGTTACCAAGGCATTAGATGAGGGTAAGGAGGTCCACACAGCCTGCCTAGATCTCTCATAGGCTTTCAACACCATTCCTCTTTCTGGTATTATCAACATACCCATCCACCTGAACATTAACCCCTACGTCATGTGATGGTTTGCAAAGTGGCTCACAGACAAAACCCACACAGTGGGAGTTGCATATCCTAGGTCCGACTATATACCAGTTACAACTGCTGTCCCCCAGGGCTCAGTCCTAGGACCCTTCATGTTCGGTATATACTTCTCTGATGTACAGACAAGCACAGGAGGGCTTTGGCTGAAAAGATTTGTAGACAACTGCAAACTAGGGGACATAATGTTTTCCCCAGCTGTTACAGACACCCTCTGGAAGGGTCGCACTAAGATGGATACCTGGTGTTAATATCATGGCATCAAGCTGAATGTCTAAAAGTGCATAGTCATCCCCTTTGGATATAAATAACTACCCACGGACTACCATGTAGGTGCTAGTCCCATACATACAGAAAAGGTTATACGGGATCCGGAAACACCAGTAGATAGCAATCTCTCCTTCGATACCCATAATAACAAGGTGGTTAGAATATCCTTCTACATGGCCCCCCTAATCTCTAATGGGTTTGCATCCAGATCAGAGGGACCATTGTGACTCTACACATGTCATATCAGACCCACTAAAGGATACAACACCCCATTTGGGATATACCTTACAAGACAACTGCAACCGCTTGGAAGACCACACCAGTACCACACCAAGAGGATTACTGACCTCAAACAGATGACCTATGCAGCCCAACCTATGAAACTCCAGCTGTACTCAGTTGCATACTGCATACTCACAGGTGATCTCTGCTTGACATACAAGGCGCATGTCCAACCCTGTATTGCTGGGTATGCTCCACCTAAACAAAGGCCCCTGAGATCCACATGCTCTAGGGATATACACCTAACCACAACAATGAGTAGGACGTGCTGGATGGATAGATTCCTGACCCGGACACTCCCTATGCTTTGGAACATGATTCCAATGTACATCAGGCAGGGCCCCTCATGAGCACTCTTCAAGGGAAACCTTGACGTGTGGATGGGAGATAGACATGTACCCCGGGGATCACTGCAGTGGCTCTGCTGGACAGAGGCAAAGGGAACTATTGGGTCTGCCATTCAGAGGCACAGGGAACCAACCTATGGGGGTGGTGAAAGACAACACACGCTAGCTAGGCTTACAGATACCCTTGGTAAGACAGCCTAGTACCTACCTTTGCACATATTACATGTCTTATGTGCATGGATAGTTAAATAGCTCTTCCATTTTACTTTTCTATCATGCTGATAAACTGTCGGCTCACTAAAATACATATGTATCCTGTTATTGTGTATTGTAAATGCCAATTGACATAACTAATGTTTGCCTACCATTATAGTAATGCTATGTAGCTTGTAATACATATCTGCCTACAATACTGTACATTACGCAGTAATTGGCACAATATCCCACAATGCAAAACATACTTGCACAGTGGCCCAACCTTCCACATGTTATTCTCTGTATTACACCCATACATATGGCTACAGTTACAATATATCAATGTATACTATCCCCTGTTATAGCACATACTTGTTGGACCAGCCCTGTCACTGACATCGGCTGGTAAGGAGTATTTCTGTTCAAAGCCCTTATATAGCATCCATTGTGGTGTAAGCGGTGTTTGCCTTGTGACCTACAGCAGTACACACAAATACTACAAGCGTTACTATGCACAACAATACATCACTGCAAGATAACTGTTTCCACTATATGGATTGAGTCCACTTTAAATACTACAGAATAGTACTACATACATAGACATACTGACTGTTCTACATACCTTATTAGTAACCTGAGGTGTCATTAACAGTTGATTCAATCCTTTTCGGTTTGTATTTCAATGTTCTTTGTAACACTCCGCTGGTATATATGGATGGTTTGAATGTGTTGATAACACATCCTTTTCTAGTTACATATCGGTAACATGTGGTATCCTGTCCACCAATTGCTGTTCCAAAGTAGTTAATTGGATACACATCAGCTGTGCAGCTACTCCATTAGCCAATACCATGGCAACAGTGGTGTATAAGTGAGTACTCCTTTTAGGCGTTGTCTGTTTGCCTTACTTTCGAGGGAGATGGCCTAGATGTGTTATTGCGATATATTTCAACAGCTATATGGAGACACACAGAGATATATTAGCTTCATGACTCCCGTGGACTGTGTGTAATGGCTAGACGATTTAGTTCTACATGTGAGTACAGCTGTTATATTTTGGAACAGTGCTACTTATGCAGGGTTTGTTTGTACCTGATACTTCTGCAGATGTTTAAGTCTGGCAAGGATGTTTGGCCAGCTCAAGGCCGTATGGCTATGCATGAACTGTTATGTGGTGTACAGTGTGCTCACCAGACATCCTTGATTTGGTGTACAAGTGTAGCATACTGTGCTGTTACTCACTAATTGCTAACACATCCCGGTGTACACACAACCCTCTGAAATGGGATTAGTGCAAACAAACCCTATTACATCAGCAGCTGTTCCATTGTATAACAGCAGCTATTTCACATAGGGCCATGTTAGTGTGTCTCTGACAAGGTATGTTAAGGCTTCTGCAGATGTTGTACAGTGTGTGAATGATTTGTGATGTTATTACAGTTTGTATTGTAATATGTTTGGGTGTGGGGGTGATGTTGGTGGGTGTGCTTAGCAAATGCAGTTGTGTAGGAACTGCTTTTATACATAATCACTATGTGCATGAGGGTTCCTTCCCTATTTGAACACCTATCCTTTTGTGGACTAATACAATGGTAATTGCAGGCTGATTCATTAAGGATCTGTTATGTTGTTCCTGTATAGCATGCAGGTGATGTTAGTCGTTGAATCCCTTCAGTAATACATCTGAATGTAATAACATGTTGCTACATGATAACTGTGTATTTCTGTCATAGGTATTTGCAGTCATCGTAGTTGTGTTGGTGACTGACCCTCTTTGACTAGGGTTGCCACCTTTTCATATGTTCATAGTGGGTCCTTTTCGGGACACACATCTGATTTTACAGGCCGACACAAACCCATGGTCAGTACAAGGGATAGAAATTATAAGCTTATTCTTGTAGCAGTTTAGTTGCTTATCCTGTTTCCTGTACCATGTAGGTACTTTAGATACAGAAATAACTACTGTATGCAACTATTACAGTACATATGGGACATAATTATGTCTTACAATTCCAGGACATTTTCCACATTTAATATATTTGGTCTGGACTCAACCACCCAAAGAGGGAGTGTCCCTTGCAAAGTGGAACATGTGGTAACACTATCAATGGCTCATGTCCATAGCACATATTTGTAATGGTGTATAGGCATATACTCTCCATATCCTTTGTTCATAAAAGTTGGTAGTGATGGAATGTGTGATTGTTATGGTCTATGTTATACACATATGTGAACACTTCTACTGCTGTATATGGGAGACCTACGGAATCCCGAAACCACAGTGTTCCGACGCACACAGTCCCGGGAACAGACTCCCATAACCCACATTACCGACATCGACAGTAACTGGCGAAGGTAACATGAACATGGAACACACACATGCACACACAGACACACTGCTACCCAACACATCCAAACAAACCATCCTACACTACATATGAGCAGGTGGCAAAGCCCCCCTACACCCCCCATGTAGGTGTCTGCGCCGCCCACACCACCCCCTACTTTAATATTCTACATCCTAGGTTATGCAAACAGACGCACAAAGCTAACCCACAACCAAATATTACAGTCCCCTGAGAACACACACAACACACAGAACACACACTTACACACACTACAACCCTAAGAAACACACGTACACACAGTAACCTACCCAAACCACAACACCAGAAGCATTGACTAACCATCCATTAACATAGTGAGATTACACCTCGCACATCTGGTGTTTCGGTACTGTGTTCTTTTGGACCTTAAGCCTCAGGAATACATGCGTCAGTATGTAAAGCAGTTGGTATGTGGTAGGTATCCCATTTATATGTACTTCCATGGTTATGTAGATGTTGTTAACCTATCTATATATCTACATATATATGTATGTCCCCATATATCGACATATCTCTCTCTCTCTCTCTCTCTCTCTCTCTCTCTCTCTCTCTATATATATATATATATATATATATATATATATATATATATATATATATATATATATATATATATATATATATATATATATATATATATATATATATATATATATATATATATATATAAAACTTACACCTTTCATTGTGTACATGCTGGTTTGTCCTATTTCAACACATTCCTACCTTTTGTGTTTTATCCTGTCAGTATACACGACTGCCATTGGTACATCTCGGTAGCTTAGTGGTATATTATTGTGATAAATGTGTACATGGTTGTGTGTTCTAATCCTGGCAGTGATATCTTACCTCTCAGAGCAGGCACTGGTAGTGCAAGGGTGATTAACGCACATTTCAGCGGTTGTGTGTTCCACATGATTATTATTCTGTGGAGAACTACCTATATATGCAAGCTGTGTTTAAGGTTATGTAACATGTACACATCTGTGAAGATTCCTGTCAGGGATACTCCCCATTATATGGAACTACGTCCCTGATTACATTATACAATACCCCCTCACTGACACTCCGGGGAATGCTTGCAGAGTGGGTGGTGAACAGTAGCTACACCCCAGGGATCCCACAAGTGGCTCTACTCCACAGAGGGACAGTTAGTTGATCGATGGGGTGGTGACAGCAGACACATTTTGCCTATGCTTATGAGTGGCCTCGGCGGTTGGGCATGTACCTACCTATGTATCTATGAACCTGTGCATACAGTATGGACACATGCTAATAGCTTAATTTACTGTTCAGGTATTGACTTACCTTGTGCCAATGGCGGTTGTGTGTACAGTAGTTGAGGGCTACCTATGTAGGATGCACACAGTAGACCACCTATACATGACAATTTAGAGGTGGTCATGTGTGTGTGCCATCCATGTTTGCTGTGTGTGCAGGTGTCAGTCCATAAGTGCCTACACTGTCAGTTTGTGTGCTATATGTTCCCTCTTTGCCAAGGCATGGGCATACTGGGCATACCTCCATCTGCCTACTGGGGCTAGTCCAGGGTGTTCGTGGTCTGAGTCCCCCAGCGCCTGTGGGCCTCTTGGCAATGGTAGTGAGCTGTGAGGGTCTTCACCATTCTGTCCCTGATGCAGCTGTTTCCGCAGGATTATATTGTGTAGCATGGCACATACTATGAAGATGTGGGCACATGTTCCTGGAGAGTACTGCAAGGCTCCACCAGATATGTCCAAGCAATAGAACCATGATTTCAGCATCCCAAATACATGCTCTATGATGATTCTGGTTTTTGCGTGTGCCTCATTATGGCATTCTTGCATGGCTGTGTGTGCATTTCTGATGGGTGTCATCATCCACGGTTCTAGTGCATAGCCAGCATCCCCCACCAGGTGGCCATATGGGATGCCTCCCCTGGAAAATACCTGATACAGCTGTGAGGCATGCCAGATGTGGGAGTCGTGATAGCTTCCAGGACTGCCAGTACACACATCCATGATAATGCCCTGGGCATTGCACATGACCTGGCAGTTGATGGAGGGGAATCCCTTGTGGTTTATGTAGCGCCTACCCTGGGTGGTGACTTGATGTGTATGTGCGGGCAGTCTATTGCACCCAGTACCTCCGGGTAGTCTGCTACATGGTGGAAGAGACACATGTTGCTGGCCAACTCCTCCTGCATTCAGGGGAAGTATATGTGCTCATTGGCATGTGGTAACATGGCATCCAGGAATTGGTGAAGTACCCTGGATGCTGATGCCTGTGAGATCCCCATGATATCCCCAGTTGGCCTTTGGAAGGTACCTGTGGCGAGTATTCTCAAGCTTACACATACCTTCGTGTCCACTGGAATGAGTTCCCCTCTGTTACTTCTGGCTCTGAGGCGTGGCTGGCACAGCTCAACAAGTTGCTGTATGATGTCCCTGTCCACCCTGTAACGCTCTACTATCTCCAGATCATGTAGCCCCTGGTAGATTACCCTGAGTCTGAACACTCATCTCCTCCTCCAGTACCTAAGATGATTGGCAGCATCATCCTCCACACCACCGTCAGTCTCCAACACATGCTGGTGAAACAAAGCTATGGCAGCCCCTAACATATACATATTAAAAGTTCCCTGTCTGTATACACCAATGGTGCAGAGTGTCTGGGAATACACAAGTGTGTGTGTGGGGCTTTCATACCTTATACTATTGTGCAATGGATGATGCTGGTGTAATTGGGTGTGTTTGTGCTATTCCAGCTGCAGGGTATCTTAATTATTGGTTTTACAGCAGATACTGCTATTGGGGGCCTTTGGTGTTGACTTATGCTTGTCTGTTGTGCTTCAGCTATTGCCCTTTACTTCTATTTCCAACCCGATTCATCTCCCATTGTCAGGCATGCATCCATCTGCTGCCTTTCTTGTTTTGTGCTTCCACAACCCAGGATTGTGTTGGGAAATGTGTTATGTAGCTGATCTACAGCAAGTTTGCTTTGTTCTGCTGTGACAGTTCTCTTTTCTTTGCTGTATGGCACCTCCCCTTTCCTGTTCTGCAGGTAGCCACTAGCAGCCTTGTTAGCTGTTGTCTATGGCCCACTGTGAATTTCTAGGTGTTAATTACTCATTTGTACTCCAATTACCATGCTGAAGCATTTTCTTATTGTCTTCCTGTATCCTTCCTGTTTCAGCTGTGGTACGTGCAGTGCACATCCATTTACCGGGTTTCTTGCGTGTTTTCATCCACGTTCCCATGAACTTTCGGTTACCTTGTGTGCTCTCAGCTAAGCAAAGCTATGGTTACTTCCACACTCCTATGCTGCGGCTTTGCTTAGCACCATGCAACACGGATTAGCAATGATCCAATGTGCTTACAGCTACGGTGGCGTGCCCCTGTCTTGATGTTATGTTTACCTCCAGGCCACTCCTCGGTGTAATGGTATGCCATGTGGTACATCCTTCCACTGGTGGGACATTTGTGATTCAGTATTACTTGACTCATTTGCATGGCATTGACTGCTAATTCCTAGTTACTGCACGGAACACTGTCACAGACCCTTAGCAACCTTTGCTCCATGGTTGTGGTGTAGCATGCATGTCATTGACTATTATGGGGATATCATGAATTGCATTACATTACAGTTTTATGACATCCAAATATATTTTCCTTATGATACCATTTGCACACCGATGCACTGCGGTTTTGCTTTGCGTTGGTGTGGCCATGAAATTAAATGTTATTTTGTATATGTTGTGCATGTTGTTTTATGCTATTGGCTATATATTTAGCCACTGGCATATATTAATATTATAATACGTAAGTTTGGTCCACTTTCCTGTCTCCGATTTTATGTTTGACAACATGTAAACCGTTTTTTTTTTTTTGGTTTACATTTCTACATGCTTACGCTACGCCTGCACAACTTCATGAATCGCTATATACCTTAATTTGCATGCTACACTGCTGCAAATGGGGTAATTAGCATACATGTGCCAGGAGCTGTGTAGCTCTGGCATATGCTGGTAGTGCACGTGGAAACAGCTCTTACCTGAATCGCTCGATGGCCATATTTGGCACTAGATCACCGACGCTACTCCGGCGCATGGCGCAAGCGTCATGAATCCCGGGGTTTCTAAATGCATGAATCCCTTTATATAAATATTTTTGCAAAAACAATACTATATATATATATATATATATATATATATATATATATATATATATATATATATATATATATATATATATATATATATATATATATATATATATATACACACACACACACACACACACACACACACACACACACACACACACACACACACACACACACACACACACACACACACACACACACACACACACACACACTTTGCCCTTCAGTAGATCGAACTTTTAAATGTTCGAAGATGATATGGCCAAGACCATAACCTCGAACATTTAAAAGTCCGAATGGACTGAATGGAGATCCGCATACAGAGCAGAATGGGAAGATTTCCCATTTCCGCAATGTAGTGCTATGGAGTCGGTATATTTAAGTAAGGGGGGTGTGGGAGGTTAACTTTGTTTTTTTTTTGTTTTATCTTTTTTTACTTCAGTGTTTCAACTATTACAAGTTCAAACATATGGTCTCAGCCATATTTGGTTCAAACTTGTAATATGTTCGATCTACTGAAGTAGATCTATATATATATATATATATATATATATATATATATATATATATATATATACAGATAGATATATGGGACTACTTCATGCTACCTAATTTTCACATTACCAAAAATCAAAAGAATGACACAAGAAGAGTGAAACTGTGCGACATCAAACCTTTACATTGCCAAAATTTGGAACAACTAAATACTAGCTGCTCCAAGTCAACACAAAAATCAACCTTTTTTAACTTTTTGCATGGGGCAAGCCCCCCTGCACCTTCCACATGGGAGGCTACACCCCCACACCCCCTTCAAATTATATATACCAACACGGAAGATCACACTACATTGAGAAAAAGGGTATATTTCCAGATCCTGACTGTACCACGATCTTCATTCAGAAGCTCTGAGTGGTGTGTGACATGCCCAGCTGGTGTTTCTTTGATCTGAGTTTTGGCAGTGTAAAGGTTCATCATGTGATTTCGCTCTTCTTGTCTCATTCTTTTGATTTTAGGTAATGTGAAAATTCAGTAGAGTGAAGTAGACCCATGCATACATGTATATATTCAGTGTTAAGTTTCTTTCATAAGCTTTTACTTCTTTTAAGCAAATCATTTGTAAGCATTAGTAACTAGCCTGTTAAATGGAAAATAAGGGTATTGTTTCATGTATAAATCACTTTTTATAAATAATACCTGCACGTGTGTGTGTGTGTGTGTGTGTGTGTGTGTGTGTGTGTGTGTGTGTGTGTGTGTGTGTGTGTGTGTGTGTTAGCTTCTTGAAGAAAATCAGTGTTATTTTAGTCCAGATAACTTAAGTTTTTTCCTGTGATCACATTGTAGGCATCATTCCTTAATATGATTGCCAATTAATTAGCCCTTTGCTATCAAAGGGAACATTTGTTGTTCCTGCTCTACATTTCTAGATTCAGCTCTGCTGTGTCATTCTCTTTTTCTAAGCCTGTCATGAATGTTGCCTTCTGGTAGCCTCAAAGATACTTCTGCACACATGGGATGACCTTTTCATCATCTGCTGTGTCCATGCATTTACACTGCTACACCTTAATATTTAATAATACCAGAAGCCAGATTGTGGTTTGAAAAATCGGTTCACTGCAAGCATATACTCAGAAGTGTCATGACCAGAAGAGCACAGCATTGTATGATGAGTCTGGAATGATGAAACCATCTAATACTATGAACACTAAAGTAATATAAACAATAGATACCTGGTAAAACTCACAAATAACTGCAGGCTGTTCCTGTCAGTTACAGCCCTTCCACTGATATACTGCATTTATCTGACTAACAGACCAGAGGAGCTAAAATTTCTTCATGTCATCATATTTCCCTTTTTATTCCTTTTTATCTTTAGTTAGCATTGCATCCATTGCTTCACATACCACTTTCTTGTTCCTATTGCATTTGTACACAATTTGTGCATTACATCTTAAGATCAGTGGCAATTATTTTGTCAGGCTTCCCTTGCCTCAAACTCTGAGGGGAATTTATAGTCTCAAAACTGCATCTGCAACTATTTTTACATTTAGATATGATTACTCCACTCATCCTTTCATTAAAGGGTTTGAAATAGATTAAATATGGAACAATAAGTGCTTAGCATTCATACAATAATCCTTGAGATAATGCATGCAAGGTTTGAAAATTAGGGTCATATGAAAGTCACTGCTTCTGTATACCCTTTTGTAATGACTGATAGCCATACTACATTAAAAATCAGCACTATGTATATACTAGGATGCTTTATTTTCACAGGTACCAATACTGCGTTTAGGAAAACTGGCTGCATGTATGCATGTTCAGGTGCCAGATTAAGCTAGATAATCAAGAACTGATGCGTATAGGCAGAATAAGCAGATATGGTTATAGAACTGAGGGTCAGGGCCCAAAGAGTTGTAGGCCTAATGCCCACATGTATTATGAAATTCATCTTCAGAAAATATATGTGTGTGTGTGTGTGTGTGTGTGTGTGTGTGTGTGTGTGTGTGTGTGTGTGTGTGTGTGTGTGTGTGTGTGTGTGTGTGTGTGTGTTAAACGATGTTCAGAACATTTTAACTGTAAGGTCGACAGGTTCCTTTAATCAATTCAGAGAAGTGAAACAATGTCAGGTCTATGGTTTTTTTCCCTTTTTTCCAAGTCTGTGCTTAGTATATACATATAGCTATAAATAAACATATATATATATATATATATATATATATATATATATATATATATATATATCAAATGTATGTATATGTATACTCATACAGGGATGCAGGAGATTTGATCCTTGCAAAAAAAGTCTTTATGTGTTTTAGAACCGTAAGAATGTTGCTGTCGTCATTAGAGTTTCTGGGGTTAGTTAATCACACATTCCCCAAGATTCAATAAGCTGTTTTCTCCGTGTAGCTCCTGCATGGAATATGGCCACCGAGCAATCCAGTAAACAAGGCTTGGAGCATGCACGAGCCTGCCAGCACTACTCTTGCAGAGACACCATTGAATGCCCCTCTGAACTGCTGCTAAAAACCCAACTAGCCTTCTCCAAAACAGAATCCTGGATGCAATCCAATCAGCTAGGCCTAAACGCTAACAAAACAAAACTAATGATTTTTACTTCTACCAAAAACTCCAATTTCAACAGAAACTTACTCTCCATTATAAGCCAGAGTAACACCCCCTACAAATCGTTCCCAGTACCAAGCTGCTAGGCATCATCATTGATGAAAACCTAAAATTTGACTCCCACATTTACTCCGCAGTTAAGAAAACTCATCAAATAAATAGGTCTCCTCTACAGACACAACCATTATCTCAGCCCCTCCACCCGACAAACTTTCGTATCTACCTTCCTTCTCCCCTCTTTCATGTATGTTGCCCTCATATTCATCAACCTCCAACTTGGCCTATGTTCTAAACTCGAATTCTGCTACCACAAAATTTGAAAATCTGCAACCAATTAAAAAAAACTCATCTCATTACCGCCACTCCCTACATATCCTCAAATGAAATGTCTGACAAAGGCCCACACATGGCAACAATGTTGAATTATCCCCTACAGACTTACACAGCAGGTCTTGCAGTTGCAGTAAGGCTTTGAAGGGTAAGAAGTCTGAAACTGAAATGTATGACATTACAATCTGACCTGTGGTCTTTAGTGATATGCCTCTAGTCCCCAAGAAAGGGCACAATAGTATGCTAAATGGAACAAAAACGTAAAGCAAATATCAGCACAGTCTGTGCAAATATCTACAGTTGACAGGTGTGCCCCCCCCCCCATATTCCCACAGAAATGCAGTAACATGTATGTTTGCAGGGAAAAAGCAGCAGGGCACACATTTCCCGGGCTGTCCCAATACACATGAAAACATGTTGCATGTCCACAATATGCAGGGGTCAATGAGCTATGTGTATGTGTGATTAATACTGTACTGTCAAGATCTGGCCAGCACTTACTCCTGGCTGTTGTGTTATAGTGGCCTAGGTACAGTGCTGTCTTTGACAGGCTCATGTGCAGATAACTGCAGTGCCAACTATTATGCATGTCAGCTACACCTACTGCTCTGCCACTGACATACCTGGAAGTCACAGTACTATGTGGAATAAACTACACATATAATGGACATGTCTGCACAGTCGAATGCACTCTGTACCCATACCCATACCTCCTAACCTCTGACAGCAAGACATCTGGACAAGGCCAGAAATAAAAGTGGGACAAAGGCACAATGATAGGCATGTGTTGTAAATATTGCCCTTACATACTGAGAAAGTTGGTAGGATGAGGGGTTTGCATTAGCAGGTGTTATCTGAAGGTTATGTAGTCTGAGACAGTAATGTCTGTCATTATTTTGTAACATCAGTCTTCAATTATATGCACCTAACTTGCCATAAAAACACAAGTTTATGTAGACTGAATGAAACCTCTAGGAAAACACCTGGACAATCTGCCAAAAATGTACAGTTGAGAGATATGGCCACACCAAGATATGACATCTCAGGTAAGAAAGATACCACATAAGCAGAAGATCCCCAGCCAGTACATCACCAATTTGCTGGACTGTTAACATAACGTCATCAGTCAACTGGCTGTAGCCACACCTCCCAACTGGACTTGTTGAGAAAGAATGTACATAGCTGAGCTCATACTATTGGTCTGTGCATCATACATCTTGTATTCCTCTGGTAAAGCACTGTGTTGATTTGAGGATGTCTTTCACTAGATAATGACACAATACATTGCAGTGTCAGACTACAGATATGTCAGAAAATGTCTGCTAAACAAACCTAGTACCCCTAGAAAAGTCTTGTTTACTCCTGAGAGGTATGGCTGTAGCACACAAAACCCCGAACTGGTATACACATATCTCTGGAATGGAGTCCCACTCTCACTATAGAAGGTCACACTGGGCATGCACCTACACTTAGAGAATCACAGGCCATGTTGGAACCCACACTGGACTATATGACTGTACTGTGTATATATGTCTGTGCATACAGGCAGCTATGTACACCTTAACTGTCCCTACACACATCCATCAGACAGGATTTCCCTCAGCTAGCTGTAGGTGGCCCATATGTGATATATCTGCATCCACTGCATGTGATACACAGACATATATATGGGCAACAGATAACAATATGACAAGCATACACACACATAGATGTGGGGAAGTGAGACACAGACAGTGATAGAGAGAGAGAGAGAGAGAGAGAGAGAGAGAGAGACACGGGGACACACACAGAGTGAGTTACACACACGGATACCCTGAATAGCATAGAGTGATGTCCTGCTGTGGACAGTGGCATACCAGTTGTAACCAGTCACATGTGCCAGCATAAAAGGTGAGCCCCATTGTGTAATAGTACTGAGGTGGGGGTTATAATATCACATCACCTGCCTGTGTGTGTGTGTGTGTGTGTGTGTGTGTGTGTGTGTGTGTGTGTGTGTGTGTGTGTGTGTGTGTGTGTGTGTGTGTGTGTGTGTGTGTGTCCGTAGGTCTAAGTATTAGGAAAGTGTTCACACTCAGTACACTTCACATTGCCCTACTTCACAAGATCTGCTGCTTTTATTCACCTTAGAAGTACCATTGGACACCTATAAGGTCTATAAGCTCTGTAGTATGTGTGATAACTGTGTACCACTATAATACAAATAACTAGATAGATAGGGGCTCTAATCTTAGTCCTGGAAATGACAGTGTGTGTGTGAGAGTGACAGAGTGTGTGTTTGTTTTTAGGTGAAACAGTTTTAGGCCATTCCCATCCACAACATTTCCCAGTGCCCCATTTTAGCAGTCCTGTTGATGTAATTCCCCTTAAAAGTACTTTGCACAGTCCAGCCCTATAAGCTCTGTGGTGCATGCAATCACTACATAACATCATATTACAAATAACTAAATAAGCAGGGGTTCCATTCCCAGTTCTGGCAAGTGTGTGTGTGTGTGTGTGTGTGTGTGTGTGTGTGTGTGTGTGTGTGTGTGTGTGTGTGTGTGTGTGTGTGTGTGTGTGTGTGTGTGTGTATGTGTGTGTGTTTACACAAGTGTGTGCAAGTGTGTATGTTTATAGAATGATGTATTTTGAGGATGTTCCCACCCACAACACTTCCCAGTGCCCTATGTTAGCAGTCCTGCTGATGTCATTCTACTTAGAAGCACCTTTGTGCAGTTATCAGCCCTGTAGGTTCTGTAGCACCTACAATAACTGCTTAACACTATAGTACAAATAACTAAATAGGCAGGGGATCTACTCTCAGATATGAAGAGTGTATGTGCAAGTGTTTGTAAATGTGTATGTTTGTAGGATGAAGTATTTTGAGGACTTTCCCACACACTGCCATACTCTAGCAGCCCTGATGATGTCATTCACCTTAGAAGTACTTTTGGGCAGATGTCAGCCCAGTAAGATCTGTAGCACATGCGATAATTCTGTAACACTATAGTACAAATAACTAGATAGGTAGGGGTTCTATTCTCAGGTCTGTTAAATATGTGTGTGTTTAAGTGTATGCTTGTAGGATGAATTATTTTGAGGACTTTCCCACCCATTGCCCTTTTTTATCAGCCCTGCTGACGTTATTCCCCTTAGAAGCACCTTTGGGCAGTTTTCAACCCTATAAGCTCTGTAACTCATGCAATAACCATGCAACACTATACTACAAATAACTAGGTAGGCAGGGGTTCTACTCTCAGGTCTGGCAAATGTGTGTATGTGTAAGAGTGTGTATGTTTGTAGGATGAAGTATTTTGAGGACTTTCCCACCCACAACACTTCCCAGTGCCCTACTTTAGCAGTCCTGCTGATGTCATTGCCCTTAGAAGTACATTTGGAAAGCACACAGCTGTATAAGCTCCGTGATGAGTGTAATAACTACATGATATAGTAGAGATAACTAGATAGGCAGGGGTTCTACACTCATTTGTGGCAAATGTGTGCGGGTGTGAAGGTGTGATGGGCTCTTGATGTAATCACCTTAGACATACCTTGTGACACTTTTAAATCCTATAATCTCTGTTGGGCATGTGATAACTGTGTAACACTGTAGTATACATAACTAGATAGTTAGAGTGTTCTAATCTCAATACTGGCAACTGTGAAGCTGTGTGTCTGTGTGTGTGTGTGTGTGTGTGTGTGTGTGTGTGTGTGTGTGTGTGTGTGTGTGTGTGTGTGTGTGTGTGTGTGTGTGTGCGTGTGTGTGTGTGTGTGTGCGTGTGTGTGTGCGTGTGTGTGCGTGTGCGAGTGAGAATCATATAGGTTCATAGGTTCATAGGTTCATACTAGGCTATCTGCCCTAGGGCATTTATAAGCCTAGCCAGAATGTGCTTGGCTTTCGCCACCCATTTTAAATTAATTTTGCTATGCCCTTTTTCGAGGTTAGTATACTGTGCCTCTGTCTAACAGTGACACAGAAGTGATACCCGGGTTAAACCTACAATCTCCCATCCACTCATCAAGATTCCACTTGAAGAGAGTCAATGAGGGACTCTGCCTAACCTGGACTGGGATTTTATTCCAGAGTGAAGGGAGCCTCTGGGTTATGAAACTGTCCCTCCAGCATGTCCTATTTATTTCAGTGCTGAGGTTCAAGTCTCTCGAGCACATAGCTTGATGGGATTTGGATTTTCTGAGGTGCAGCATGTCCATTAATTCCAGGTTGAACATGGCTTTATATGTCAGGCACAGATCGCCCCTGAACAGGCAGTATGCAACTGAGTAGAGCTGGAGTTTCTTTAATCCGGCAGCATATGGCATCTGTTTGAGCCCTTTGATCCCCTTGGTGAGGTACTTTTGGGGTCTTTCCAGTTGCAGCAGGTGTCTGGTAAGGTACATCCCAAAAGGGGCATTGTACTCAATTATGGGCCTGATGAGGGATAAGTAAAGAGGCACAATGACCTCCCCTGATCTAGATGTGAATCCCTTCATGATTAGGTGGGCTATATAAAATGTTTTTCTAACCACTTTGGCCACATGGTTGTCAAATGAGAGACTGCTATCAACTTGGGTCCCCAGGTCCCTAATTACTTCTTCTGTACTTAATGGATTACCACCTAAGTGGTAATTTGTGGCCACTTTGTTTTTGCCAAAGGGGATCACTATACACTTTTGGCATTTAGCTTGAGGCCATGGCTCTGGCACCAGTTGTCTGTTTCTATGAGGCCCTTTTGGAGGATGCTTGTGTCGGCTGGAGAGTCAATTATGGTGCCCAGTTTGCAGTCATCTGAACTTGGTCAGCCACAGTCCTTCCGTGTTGGCCTGTACCTCCGAGAAATATATACCGAACAAGAGAGGTCCCAGGATTGAGCCTTGTGGGATGCCACTTGTAACTGGTTTGGAGTCTGACATGGCTCCAGCAATTCTAACCATGTGGGTTCTGTCCTTGAGCCAGTTTGCAACCCATCTAGTGACATAGGGTTTATATTTAAGCTGGTGAGCTTTTCTATAATGCCCGAGTGGGTATTGTATCAAGGCCTTTGGCGAGGTCCAGGTAGGCTGTGTGGACCACCTTCCCCTCATCAATGGCCTTGGTGACTGTTTCAAAGAAATCAACCAGGTTTAAGAGGCAGGGTCTGCCCTTAACAAAGCCAAACTGGGTAGGATCCAGTGTCTGTAGGTCCCCAATATCTTTATTTATGAGGTCCATGATGATCCTTTCCATAGCTTTGCAGACCAAGCTAGTCAGGCTTATGGGGTGATAGTTTCCAGGATCCGTTGAGGCACCACCTTTGTGGAGAGGGACCACAGTTGCTGTACGCCACTCTTTGGGTACATATCCTGTAGTAAGGCTGAGATTGAACAGTATTTTATTTTTTATTTTATTTTACATTTGTTGACTGAGATAGTCCGACTTGATGCATGTCCATTTTCAGCGGAGGCCCGGGGAGAAAAGCTCCAAGGGTAAGCAGATACAGCATTACATAATACCAGCATTACATATTACAAACAGACTATTTACAGAGATTACATAAGTAAGCAAGTTAAACAAGTTCCACAGGTTAAAGTTAGTCCTGAGCACAAGTCAGGATTAAATTAAATTACACAGTAAACTGGTTAACAGATTTTTACACATTCGAGTTAGCCAGGCTTGATACATTGACATAGCCAGTTAAGTGACAAATGTTGTTTAAGTCTAGTTTTAAATTGACCTAAGGTGGAAAGTAAGGTAATATCAGCTGGAAGAGAGTTCCAGGATCTACTTACAGAGTTTGCAAAGAGAGAATCACTGGCTGTGTTATTAATTTTGCTAGTCTGAATTAGTAGTTTGTTAGAGGATCGAAGTGGTCTAGGATTGTTATAGGGGTGATAATATTTTAAGTGCAGGAGTATTGTCCGGATTATAGAGGATTTTATAGGCCATAATCAGTTGGTTATACTGGATTAGGCTAGGTAGTTCAAGCCAACCAAGCTGATTTAGATTGATGCAATGATGTGTCCTAAAAGGCAGCCCAGTGGCAAACCTGGCAATGTGGTTGTAGCAAATTGAGAGTTTGTTAAGGACAGTTTTGTTCAAATTCGAGAGTAGAGGGGATGCATACAGAAGGGTTGAAAGGAGGTGAGAGCGAGCTATGGCAATTTTAGCTGGGGGGGTTAAGAAGGCTTTTATTCTGTAAAGTGACCCTAGTTTTTTATTGATGGTTTTGATAGTTTGGTTAACATGTAGGTCAAATTTGAGATTATTGACTATGATGACACCTAATAGTTTTGTAGAATGCATGTAGTAGTTTTATGTTTGGGTTTAGCTCTTCTTGGAGTTCATGTAGGATGCAGCCTGGGACACCGTCTGGTCCCATTGATGCTGTGTTTTTTGCTTTGGAGAGGGCGGCTCTTACCTGAGCATCTGAGATGTCAGGGGGGCAGCACTCTGCTGGGATAGATATTTGCCCTTTTGGTGGGGAGGGGGGAGAAAATTGTGCTGAACCTGTCAGCTAGGATGTTGGCAATGTCTGTGGGTTCAGTGTATTTTTTGTCATTTTGGACTAATTCTGAGCATATCTGGGAATTCCCACCCAGGTTCCTAACATAACTAAAGAAAGCCTTGTGATTATCCTTAGAGTCCTGTGCAATTTTGCTCTCGAAGCTGGCCTTAGACGATTTTATGAGTGCCCGTAGTTTTTTGCTAATACTGATTAGAGATGCCTTCCCTTTTTGGGATTTTGCTCTATCATTTAGTAGCTTCCTCCTTCTATTGTATAGTTTGTTTAGGGCTGGGGTCCACCAGACAGGACGTCTGCCTTTGGAGGATTGGGTCTTGGTTTTATTTGGGATTGCATGATCCATGCATTCCTGAAGGTGTTCATAGAATGCATTTATAAAGGATTCTGTGGTCTGGGCAGTATTTTCCACAGGCCTGGGGGCTTTGAAGGATTCCACCTCGGTTTTGAGGAGTGTAAAATTTGCTTTAGAGAAGTTTTTCACTGTGGTTTTCTGGGCAGGAGGTG
>NC_056725.1:1015593911-1015628911 GCF_019279795.1 Protopterus annectens
ATTTATATCTCAAACAGTAGAGACCCCCAGACCGATCCTTGGGGTACACTGCTTTGAAAGAATCTACTACTAGAGGTGGGTTCCACTTCTTTGACCGAGTGGCTACTATCATTGGACCAGTTAGCTACTCATCTGGTGACATACAGATTGGTGCCTAGCTGTGTAGGCATATGTATCCTGGTCACCTGGGGATTATTGTTAGAGAATTGGGCTAGGTGAAGGTAGGCATTGTTCACCATCTTCCCCTCATCCTTGTGTTTTTTGACCACTTCAGAGATGTTGAACAGATTTAACAGGCCTGATCTCCCTTTGACAATACCATGCTGTGTGGGCTCAGGCATTTCAATGTTGCGGATGTCCCTGTTCATAATGTCCTTGATTTTGACTTCCATGCCCTTGCAGACCAGGCTAGTTAGGCTGATGTGCATATGATTGCCTGGGTCGGTGGATTGCTCTGCTTTTATGTATAGGGATGACAGTGGCTGTCCTCTGTGCAGATGGGATGACACCACTGCTCAGGCTTTGGTTGACTACAGTGCGGAATGGATCTGAGAGCCCATGCCTGTGTTCATGTAGGGTGCAGCCAGGGATGGTATCAGGCCTATGGAAACTTATGTGTGTTGCCTTTGAGAGGACATTATGGACCTGATTCCTGATGATGAGGGGAGTGGGCAGGTGCTGTGCATGCACATATGTACCAATGGAGGGACAGGGGGTGATGTTTACACTTCACCTGTCTACAGCCGGTTGCCTATATCTCTGCCATATATGCATGTGGCGTTATTGACCACTACTACAGAGCAGATTTGTGTGTTGCCTCTGGAATTGCAGACACATGTGTTGAAGGCCTAGTGATTGTCCTTGGTGGATGTGTCCAATTTGCACTCAAAGATACCCTTAGGGTAAATCAGCTGTGACCTTATTTGCTTGTGCAGACCAAGGTGACATTGCTTTCAATGAGGCATCTGTTCCTTCTTGGCCCATCCAGCAATTATTTCCACCTGGTATTTGTGTATTGCTGCTGTCCACCATGGGCATTTACCCTACCTTGAGGGAGATGATGTTGTCCTGTCAGGTTTTTGCTGAGTCCATACAGCTATGTAGGTGCTCACATAGTATTGTGGTGTAGGCCTGGACACTGCTGCTAGTTCCAACAAATGGGATGTTGGCTGTACAGCTACTTCTACCTGCTCTGAGGGGATTTATAGTAATTTGTGTACAGTTAATTCTGTTGGACACTGTAAAAGGGGGGCAGTGGAGATGGTGACCTAAACAGTGATGGCTATGTAGTCAGATATTAGTGGCTACTCCTGTTGGCTAGGACCAGGTACAGGATATTTCCATTTACTGTAGGAGTGTTGACTGGCTGATCCACTGCATTGCCATTGACAAAGCTGGGGAATATATGTGCGTTCATGTTTAGGTGGCATAGGTCATGCACACTGTGGTTGGGTATTTGATGTCACCCAGTAGCAGGGTAGTTGATTGAATCCTGGCAGATTCCAGCAGGTCCCAATAGGTGTGGTGGGTGTCCATGGTCATGGGTGGAGGCCTGTAGCTAGCTAGCTATTATTTGAGTAGGTGTTTTGTCAACTGTAAGCTGCACTCAGCATGTCTCCCATGCATCATACTGTTTGGACAGCCTGGAAGTGTACATTATTTATTTATTTATTTTATTTATTTTACATTTGTTTATATTTATTATTTATTATTATTATATTTATTATTTATATATTTATTTTTATATTTGTACGTGTATGATAACGTTCAACACTCCACCTCCTGTGGCTTTGCAGGTCTCCATTTGGGGTCTGAATGTATGATGGGATGAGTGACCTGGCAAGGTTGGTGTGCTCTCCACAGCTACAAAGGAGGTGTTAGTGAGTGCACAAATGTTGGCATTCTACAGGACAAGGTACGCTTGCATTCACATGGGTTTCATGGGAGGACACCTAGCTCCTGTTAGAGCAAGACATCTGCACAAAGGCACACATCACTGGTGGGCAAAGGCCAGTGAATAGTGTGACTTCATGAATCTAGCTGAAACACACTTACTTGCCAGGAAAGACAGTGTCACACTCACAGGTCTACTCTGCAGGATATGACATCTGACAATCAAATATATGCTTATATGTTATCACAGCAGTCTTTAATGGGTTGCCAGTGATGTCCCAGACAATACACAACTGTATGAGGCATTGACTACAAGTATAAGGCAGACATGTGGTCAGTCTGCAAAACACTGGACAGTTGTTAGGTATGGGCTCAGTATATCACATACAGTTCAACACACACATCTGCACCTGTTGTGTACTATACACGTACCCTACATAAGTCTTTTACATCTGTAAGACAAGCATATGTATCAAAGTAGCATTCACAGGTGACATATGAATAATTGCAACATCTCAGGTAGCTGGCCTAGCACTGTCACACTCAATATTGGACAACAGACACTTCAGTAGTAGTCATATATGAGCTGACCTTTGCTGGAGTGACTCACAGGGCAGAGATGTGATCCATGTCAATGCAGACAGGGCAAGCGGGAATGGCCATAGGTGCTGGACAGCAGCATGTGAGTCCGGCAGGTCTTATTGCAGCCTAATTTTTAATGTCCTATTTGACATTATTGCACCCCCCCTCTTCTGCATTCCATTACAAACTTACATGGTTGACATACCTGTTATAATGCTGAAGAGTTTCCTCACAACAATGCTAATGGTAAGGTTTGTGTAGTTGCAGTCTGTCTTTGTGTAGATGGGTTGAAACCTGTGTTGCATAGGCAGCAGCTTGCCTTTTGTAGGTAATGCTTATGAGCAAGTGATGGCCTGTGCACCAGTCAGTGTCTCCCACTTGCTACTTGCATCCAGAGCAGCTGTGTTGCCTTTCCATTAACCAATGCTATAGCAACACAGTACTATAATTACATCCTTCATGTGGGTGTTGCCCCTTTTCCTTGCCTGTGTGGTGGACATTATGGAGGTGTGGGGGCTACAGCTTCACAGACAGTAGGTGGGAATACCTCTCAGGACAGGACATGTAGAGACAGCCCAACAACATGGGGGACAAAGCTCCAAAATTGGGTACAGATTGTAAGTAAGTAGTGCTGGTATACACATAGAGAGTTACTTGAGTAACAGGGTTTGTCTGGATATGAATTTTCTGTGTGACTTGATGTCTGACAGTGATATGTCTCTGACATGCCTCTCAACTGTCCTGATGTCCACAGACTGCCCAGACGTTTGCCTGTTATATTTGGTGTATTCCCCAGACACTGTCTGTTTTTGTGAAATAAGTAGGATTGTAGTCAGTAAATGTTGACATCCATTGGTGTTTCAGACATTATATCCTTCAGGAATGTTATGTTACAACAAAGCCTGTAACACCAGCAACTGTTTCAGTTTGTAACACAGTTATGTAAGATGTCTCCCTCTATCTGTTCCCCTTGTCCCCCAAGTAGGTCATGCTTTGTCCAGATGTCTTGCAGTAAGAGGTTCAGAGGTATGGTAGATCATTATTTAGTGACTGCACTCCAGGTACAATCCCAGTGACTTAGCAGACTCCTGGAAGTGGTATGCAGCAATGGCCATGAATATGGTCCCACACCCTGGACAATATGTGGAAATCTGTACAGTTGAGAGTTATGTGTGTCTGGCTACTGTTAACAGACTGCCAAGACTGTGTAGCAGTGTTGTGTGTAAATGTTTGTTGGGCTGAGTAGGGAGAGTAGCAGATGTGAGTGTCATAGATCCTTTTTCTATCTGACTATGTATGCTGCTACAGTTGCCATTGGTCTATCAGGTGTATATGTTTGTAGGGGCAGACTGAGAAATATCCTGTAACACCTCAGGATTCCCAGTAGACTGTGAGTTGGCCAGTATATGTCGGTGCAGTGCATGACTGGTAATCAGGATATGTTTGTATAAACAGTCATTATACTTTATAGTTCATTTGGGGTACTGGTATGTTGCTGTGACTGTGGTGCAAATGGTTGTGGGTGGACATTTTTACACCAGTATCTGCTTTTCCCTATAATTCCATCCCTGTAGCGCATGATATATTTGGATATACATGGGTAATTCCCCAGAGCTGATTTGGGGTAGTGTCATGTTGATCTTACTGTGGTTCAGAAGGTGCTGGGTGACATGGTTGGCAGCTGTCACTTTTTTTCTATTCTGTTACATAACTGCGGTCATACCTCTCCACTGTCCAGATGTGTGGCTCATATGTTTGGTCTGTTGCCCATAACAGTTATGGGTTTCTGACAAATCACTGGGATGATGTGAGCATTGACATCAGTAACAAATGACATTCATTTGTGTTTCAGACCTGAAATCTATCTGGAATTATATGTTACAGCAAACCATGCCACTCTAACAGACCTCTGCATGTATGACAGCCATATTTCAAAGTTGTCACTATTTGCCCTTTATCCCACCACTTTGTTGGGTTTTTGCAGATGTCTTGCAGTAAGAGGTTGGTTATCTCTCTCTCTCTCTCTCTCTCTCTATATATATATATATATATATATATATATATATATGTGTGTGTGTGTGTGTGTGTGTGTGTGTGTGTGTGTGTGTGTGTGTGTGTGTGTGTGTATGTGTGTATATATATCTATATATATATCTATATCTATATATATATATATATATATATATATATATATATATATATATATATATATATATATATATATATATATATTGGTATGTACATACACATATATATGTATATCAGTGTACTACGGATATATATTTTCCCAGCTCAGATGGTGTAGAGGAATGTTACTGTGATTGAGCTGCATAGGGTCCTGGATTTCAGACTTGTAAGTGATGACTTTTTTCATTAATGTTAAATGACCAGAATGCATGATATGTTTGTAAAAGCATTACAAATTCCCACAACTCAGAAGGTGTCGTGGTATGTTGTAATTGTAGTGCACAGCATCCTGGGTTCGAGACTTGGTAAGCCTGATTATTTTGTTGATGGGCAGAACAAGGGCTGATGGAGACACAGTGATTAAGCCACTTTTAAGCAGTTGTAAGTAGGTTTGCATGGTTTTGCACAGAGATAAGCAATGTTAACTGATGGTTGAACCCTCTTAGCTTCACTTACCACTGCTTACTCCTGCTTACATCCTCGATAATTTTAATTAAAGAAAAGAAAAAAGGTGATAGGAAAGTGGTGAAATGGGGGCAAGCAGGGGGTAAAACATTAGGAAAACCAGCTAGGGATGTGCAGGATGGGTGTAGTTAAGGATCATAGCTCTACATTTCTTCTGCACCAATAGCTGTGGAAAATGTGAAAAATTTGGAATTTACAGCCTTACACCCCACAGGGAGGGGTGTTGGTGACAGACATTTGGAGAATAATTTGTGGGTAGATTGATTAATTTCACTTTACATGTGGGTGAAATGTAAAGCTATGCATGGAACAATTATTTTTTTGCAGGACAGCTGCCTTTTTTTTTAGGTGAGAGTGGGATGTTTGGGAAGGGCTGTGGGTATTTTCACAGAGGTAGGTTAGAGTAGGATAGGTAGCATTTGCAAACAGACAAGACACACAAGACAGCAGACAGGGGTGGTATATGACACATGAGGGGGGTAAACACATTGGATGGGGAAAGTGATTGGGAATCAGAGCCCCATGAGCCCCCAAATGGATACAGTGGGACCGTCACCACAGCACCTTCACAGCCCTCAAGGTGGCTGTGCTGGGAGCTGGACAAGAGGGGCAGCCTGCCCCTCCAGGTTCACCAGGCAGCCCTCCATCTGGTGCAGCTGCCCACCCAACTCTGAACAGATGACATTGTGCACCATACCCAGGAACTCTCACTAGGTGATGGGCTCCTCTCCATGCCCACACCCGGGGGGATGGACTCCACCCCGAGACAGTTCTACCCAAAGGTGGTGCAGGACCAGTGGAGGAAGATGCTCTGAGTTGGTTCCCAGATGTGCTGGGGCCTGGTGCCATGGCCAGATGGGGTGAGACAGGCAGATCCGCTGGGATCAGCCTTCCCAAATGTGCTATGGTATTGTAGTTTTCCGGGATATATTGGTTAGTCATGAATAACACATTTCAAAATTAGTTATAACAGCATGCATGGGTGTTCCCACTAACCCAAACTAAAAGATTTGAAGCAGTTGCATAGCAAACAGAACACATGCATAAATGGAGCAACAGTAAGCATTTTAACAGCATGCAAGTTACATTGATGGCAACAGGCCACCAATAATGGTATTTGAACAAGGTATATTAATATGCAACCAATGAAATATATGAACAATAATAGAACGCATGTCCCAACAATAGTTTTTGAGAACAACATACCCGTAGTATATGAATAATAATTTTAGATGCAGATGACGGATGGGGGGAGAGAATAGAAAGTCCATTAACAACTGTATTGACTTCTATTTTTCACAACAGTACTGCTCAATACTCTACAGGTCTGCCCTAACTTTACATCTACCTATGGCCCATAGCTTCTGTGGCACATACATACCTGTTAGACTGTCAACTTGTAATGGTATGGGGCTGACTAGGTACACTGTGGCTACTTTACTGGAGGGGGCTTGTACATGTCAGGGTTACGTACTTGACATAGAAGGGTTACCCTGCAATGATCTTGTGTGAGTCTGCTACTAGCATAGTTCACCTGAATTCCTACCTGTGTCCAAGGTAATTGGCAGCAGTGATCACTAGCCATGACAGCGTGACACTTGACAGACATGTATCTGACATTGACATTTGCAAGCATATGGGGTTGGACAGTGGAAGAGTTGTACATGGTGTAGTAGTATATCCTTCATACAGCTACTACACACATTTCTTTACCTGTAAAAACCTGTGGAGGAATATCTCTTAACATCTTCTGAATGTTTCTACAAATATTCAAATATATTAGTATACCCTTCATACAACTACTATACACATTTCTTTACCTGTAAGAGCTATGGAGAAAATATCTGTTAACACTTTCTGACTGTTTCGACAAATCTTCAGGGTTTCCATTGTGTGTATATATATATATATATATATATATATATATATATATATATATGCACACATCTCAGTACCACTCCCTGGATTTGAACCATGTCTGGGTGTGCTAAAATAAACAATGGTGCTATTCTCCATCACACTGAGCTACTGGGGAACTGCTATGGCTTGCTTGACTGATTTCTGACTAATACTCTCTGGGTTGGACAGTCTGACCTTGTAATCCTGAAATTCATGCATGGCAGATAGTTATTGTACTGTTTATTACTCCTTTGACTTAATACAATCTGGAAAGCAAAGGTTAACACAAGGCTGTAATGCATACTAGCTGTTTCCCAAGACAGCCTCAATTATTTCATGCTGTCAATGCCATATTTGCTGTAAAGAACCTGTACATATTCTATTTCTACAACAACATACCAGAGTAAACACAACAGTTTGTTGTATATTTTATTACAGTGAAATGACACTTTTATTAGTCATCATCCTGTGAATAAGTATTAGTATGACAAACATATTTATTCATTAGACACATTACACACTATACCTACTGGCAGTAAACAATGCACTTCTTCTACTTTATGGCCCTAGCTACTGCAAGATAGATCTGTACTCACCAGCCTGTTGGCACATCCTTGTGAGTCTGTCTGCATGGGTCTCAATGTTCATAGCCCTCTCTGCTGGAGCTGTAGGGGAGAAAACAAACATTATGCATACCTGTCTATCACATACTCAGGCTAAAATTTGGTGCAGCTACATCTGGGATACTTACAAACTGCTGGAGCATGCTGTTCCTGAGCATCTTGGATCCATTGGGCCAAGAGCTCCTCCTTCCTATGTTTTAGATTGGCATAATAATGCCATACCTGCTCACCAGTTTGGGAGATTCCAGTGGCACTGGTGAGGTCGCATGCCAGATGCCACAGCCTCCGCTTTGTTCTGAGAGCCCTGGCACAGGCCCTGCAGCAGTCTGTCATCATGGTGTTCTAAGAGACATCCAGCTATGACCCTGGATGCCAGGTTCCCTAACACTGTGCCCAAAAGTGCACTCCCTCTCTAACATCAGACATGTTCCTGTAGAGATCAAACTAAACAGGTTATGGCTATATTCCCACCTGCACGGTTTAAATAAGGCCATATTCCCACCCTTTGCTGACATTGGACCATTTAAAAAATGCTGAGCACACTTAGCAATGCACAAACCCTCTAAGCTGGGTTGAACAGTGCTTAAAAGGGTAATTGCTGAGCATTGCTTACTACTGTGCAAATCCATTTAGATGAGCTGACTGCTGCTTAGCATTCACATTTAAGCAATCTTTACACTAACTCAGAATAGCTGAGCACTGCTAACCATTGCTCACTTTTCATTTTAGAAAATATCAGGATACTGACTTAATTAATCATTACTGTCATATTAGTAAGTGTATATGATTTACTTTATATGACATCCATCTATGTGCTTTCATTACATCACGGGGTGTGACTATATTGTAAGGGACACTTTGTATACATGGGTGATTTCATGTTATATGCACTCACAGTTACATTTTAGACCAACTACACTGCCCTAGTTGACAAATATCAATTACTACATAATTTAAAATTAAATTAATAATTTTAACACTGCTTTCCCATGTAAAAATAAAGTGGCTGTTTTGGTACTTGAACCATAAATGTCTGCATACAAAGCCAGAACTCTAACCACTACACTATCTCAGCATGAGAACTTCGGCTGTATATTTTTATTTATCTCCTATGGGATGTTTAAACAATGCTGGGCAGAGGGCCATAATGCACACACCCACTCAGCTATGCTTAAACATAACTTAGAATGGAAAAAAGAACAATTCATAAAACCACTTTATTTACATGTATCTGTACTCCTTGTCAGTCACAGTACAGATAATTGTGAAGGGACACATAGGGACAGATTTTAATTATTGCTCTTACAAACTTATGAGGGTTTAAGTCAGTACATACTGACAGACATTTGGCTTTCAGACTTCATACCCTTCAGGACATCTGTACTAATGTGACCCTTTTATTCTATCAGCTTTCCGGGTTTGTCAGTACAATATTTAAAATGTGTCCTGATTTTTTGTGCCTTTGTCCCCCATTATTTATGGCTTTGTACAGCTTTCTTGCTCTAAGAGGGTGAGAAGCATGTGAGGCAGGCATCTGGACATTCTGCAGAGACCTGTACAGTTGACGGTTATGGCCGTACAGCTCTTTCACATTGCAGACATTTGTATTTCAGTCTTTATACCCTTTAGGAAGTCTGTGCTACTGCAAACCTTTTATTCTATCAGCTTCCCAGGTTTGTGAGTGCAATATTTGAGGTGTGTCTCTATTTTTGTGCCTTTTTCCCCCTCATTATTTATGGCTTTGTACTGCTTTATTGCTCTAGGAGGGTGAGAAGTATGCGAGGCAAGCATCTGCGCATTCTGCAGAAACCTGTACAGTTGACGGTCATGGCCTGTATGACATTTGTGTTTCAGTCTTCATACCCTGCAGGAGGGCCATGCTACTGCAAACCTTTTATTCTATCAGCTTTCTGGGTTTGTCAGTGCAATATTTAAAATGTGTTCCTATTTTTGTGCCTTTGTTCCCCCATTATTTATGGCTTTGTATAGCTTCCTTGCTCTAGTGGGGGTGGGAAGTATGTGAGGCAGGCATTTGGGCATTCTGCAGCAACCTGTACAGTTGATGGCTATGGCCGTACAGCACTCCTGCATTGTTTCTTGCTCCCCTAGCTATTTCAGTGTCCATGAACACTGAAATACTCATTTTATATTTCATTTCAGTGTCTGCAGACACTGAAATACTTTTAGAAGGTGCCGTATGGCATTTTCTGAGTGCAGGCGGCATGTTATATGTGCGTACACTACTTAAACATGCTCCCTGCACTCAGTACTCTTTGTGTCCATTTAGCCCTAGAAGTAGCACATCTTCATGAATATGCAAGGCACACTGCTGTTAATGCTAATGCTAAATGGACACGGTTCTCTATTCCTGCACGGAGTTTATTGAATCTCCGAGACTGACTCAACTATACATTTATTATTCAAGGTAGATCTGAAAAGTCCAAGAAAATACTGGAGGCTACAGTAATACTGTTTTCGTTTGTACATCCATAAAGGAAATAAAAGACAGCAACTCAGTGCAAAGTATTAACCAGCACATATATGCAGCCTATTTAGCCATATGGGCTGGAAGTTCACTGAATCTGGCACATTATGCCAATATCAGCAGCAAAGTTGTGGTTAAAAATGTAAATGTGCCACAGTCAACTCCGAATATCTTGGCGCACACAGGAGTATTTCAGTAGTAATGGTGCACTGTATATTACTCACTAGTAATCCATAAATAATGAACAATCTCTGCCAAAACGTGATGTACATTAACAAAGTTACACAAAGAATCTCACAATTCAAGCAGCCTGACAGTCATAAATACATATCTATAACAGAATCTCTCCATTAATCTTAAGGACAACTGTGTAATATCACCATAAGTCCATTATTATTAGTAAAATATGCTAGCTATCACATGGATTCCAACAGAATTTGTACATTTTCAGATAGAAAAATTAATACAGGTAAAGGGCAATCACATACACATCACCACAGTTAACATTAGCTAGCAATGGGTACGGGACTTGTGTGGGGAACACACATAATGCTCATAACCAAGGGTATAGGGAGATAGAAAAGAAGATGTGGGGTATAGAGGAAGACGAGGGACACACAAGAGGTATGTTGGAGTAGGAAAATCAGAGGGAAAGTTAGATGGTTAAGGACATTTTTTTTATGGGAATAGGTTGCATTTTATTAATGCAGAAAAACAAATTTACCAATGCACATATGATATGCTACAAACTGTGTGCAGTCATACCTGGATGTGTATGACCAATGGCAGGTGTGTGTTGTAGGGTAATAAATAAGGATCACAGTACACATTGGATAAATAAATAAATAAATATGTACCCAATTAGTCTGCCAGCAGTGTAAGTGTAAGCCAAGCTATATCACAGATGAGCAAATGCAGATTTAAGAATGTTAGACAACTCCAGCAGAGTACAAAACTGAACCTCCAACCATGCATGTGAAAGGCAAACAACCACATACAGTGCCAAACAGCAGTACTGCAGCAAAGCAGCAGAATGGCTGCTACAGACACAACTAGGTATACACAACCCAAACAAATGTATAATGGAATGCATATATGTCACACGCATATGTCATGTCAAAGGCAACACACAGGCATAGGTTTATATGTATTACTGTCAGTGGTCTAAATGGAATGTGCATGAAAGCAATGTCAATACACAAACAAACATCAATGACATTTAAGAATATTTGCACAAAGCTAACACTACATCTTAAAAAAATCAAGTTGTGCATATGAATTTCGACAACATACAGTGGTTAACATGCAAGTATAATGAGAACAAGGATGTATTGCAAGCAGTAACCAGTGACTTGTGTGCAGATGTCCTGCATCTATAAAACAACCATACATTTGCACATATTGACTATGTGCCAAAAACATAATACATGATGATGGGCAATAATTACTACAAATGCAAACATATTTACAAATATATTAAGTAAGTATGAGGGTGGAAGTGAGGTGGATAACCTGGGCCCACATCAAGGAAGACAATGACAAAGCAGAACAATAAGGTAAGGTTATACATTGCAAATACATGTGTGCACACCACACAGGGTGCCATCGAAGACAACCCAAAATACATTTAAGAAAATGGCAGCTGTACGTCACATGGATAGACTACATTGCTGATATCCACCAAAATGGGCATATATAACTCATGGTATACATTCATTTACTTGATGAAACGATCTCTGAATGTTAGATTTTCCAAACCAGAATGTCGATTTTCAAAGTGGCGAACAGTCGGAATGTCGTATAAAACACCGAATGTGATATTTCCAACTGCTCTACCACATAAACAAGCACTACCATAGGTCAAAAGGGGCGGGGGGGATATTGTGCATTTCGCATATTTCCAGTTCGCAATTATGAGAACCTGTGGACTGCTTTCTCACATTTTCCAGTCGGCCATCTACCGGCCGGTCAAATTAATGTACACCATAACTCATACATAAACAGTAATGTGCAATCATATAACATCGACAGGCATAGTTAAGGAAGCTAAAAATTCAAATCACATCCACATATACTGCCATGCCAATGTGGAATAAACAACCAGAGGTGTATGTCACACACCCTGCTCATTACTGAGCAGAGGATGCTTCTGTGAGCATCATTTCAGCACATCAGTGATAAGTCAGTGAATGTTCACACGTCAAAGGTACAATTGTGTTTCAGCATGGACTGGAATACGTAGAGAGACATATGTTATCGTCAGTTGCTGTGTACAAATATTGCCAGAAGGTGTGAACTTATGTTAATAAGGAATGGATGTAGAAATGTAACATAAAGAAAGCATGGTATACTGTATTGTTACTGAAGAAATTATCCTTACCACGGTGCATCCATTAATGTTAACTTGATGTTTGGTACAGTCAGAAAAGGATAACTGCCCATAAGTATGACATCAGCATTGCCAACACATGGCACACAACAACATCATACCAGTGGGACAGCATGACAACTATCATCCAAAACACATAGGCAATAACATGTCCTTTTGTTGCACATACATGATATGGCAATACACAAATAACCATACCATTAGTGCTGGACTACGGACAACATGTGTTGTATGTTGGTTTCCCTTAGTAAAACACATGTTTACAGGGTAATTCTTGCAGCACTAGCTGCAGGTTAACTGCCACACTGCATCGACAGCTGAATGTTGGAGGAAAGTGTAATGTGTTAATGTGTACCATGCAGACATTGAAACATAATTGTCACATGACAATATCTGTATGGTATGTTTGCACATGTAACACATACACATGGCAGCTATATAACATATGCATGCACAAGAGTCCATATACAGTCCAATTACTTAGATAACAATCAACATGATGGCAGCATAACACAACTGGAGTACACTGACAATGTGTATGGACCTGAGGGAATTTATTTTGTCCGGCATGAAGCATGGCAAGCATACACAAAGTAAGCACATGTAACATATCATGACATTTTTATGGAGTCATGCCTGACATTGCCTCATGCCACATTGCTATAAGTGAAATGTGGCCATATTTGTACACAGTAACTGATGATTATACATGTCTCTGCACATATTCCAGTCCATACTGAAACACCATTGTACCTTTGACATGTGAACATTCACTGACTTATCACTGATGTGCTGTAATGATGCTCACAGAAATATCCTCTGCTCAGTAATAAGCAGGGTACATATAAACAGCAAGATATTATTATAGGGATCTGCACTTTTAATAATGTTGTAAGCCTCAGTAAACTGTCCAGCTGAGTGCCTGACAACATGTCATTATTTCCATTGTTTTCCCTTGCATGTGTTCCCTAAGCAGTTATGTCAGTGACTGAATGTAAATTGTGGTCTCTGCATGTAATGAGTCATAGGAACAGCCACCAATTAACATTGTTAAAATGAAGACAAAGTGACATGAGAATATCGTGGAAAATATGCAAGCTATATGACAAACATTTGAGCCAGGTGTGAAGACATTAGACATCTGTTCTAGCAGGTGTAAAGACATTAGACACTGTCATCTGTTCTAGCATGTCTAGCCGAAGTTTCTGTACATAATTTCAGATTAACCGGTGTATTATATGCCAGCATGACTAGCTATGATATTATAAATAAGTTCTTACATGTTGATTTATACTATGTTTGTACAGAATGTTTTAAAGACTTGAACAGTGTTCCTTTACATTCCTAACTGTGCATATTTGTGAAGAAGATTCTAAATGCAGACTGTCCCAGGATCAGCTGATCTGCAGATGATGTCATTGGAATGTTGACAGTTGCTATATGTTACTTTCAGAGGCTGAAAGGCAGGAAGGAAGTTTAGTAAACAGCTGTTGGTTGATTTTCAAAAATGAAATAAAATTAGAACTGGAACAGTTAAGCTAGTCTATAAAACAGCCTAATGAAGACAGTTAAAGTCAGTTAGTTAACAGTCAGTTGAAGATGCCAGTTGCAGTTGACAGTTTCTCACAGTTGTACTGTGCAGTGAATACCCAAAAAAGGCTCACCAAGAACTGCAAGCCTGCCTTTGCTCTGTTGTAGTAATTTAGTTTAGATCAGGGACAGTGTTCTTTAGTCAGACAGGAAAATTATAACTAATCAGTTAAAGTTTTTCTAAATGTTGGATTTCTATCATTCATCATTGATTTCATTTTCCTGGTGATTGACTTCTATTTCTTTACTAGAAATTACTGTTTTATATTTTTAATAATTTTGCTCATTATTAAATATTTTTGTTAACTTACATTGTGGCTGGTCAATCAGTGTTTTCCTGCTTTGATAATTCCCGGGCCACTTTGAAAGCCTAGCTGCTTTAGGACATTTGCTACTATTTGTTTTAATATTTAATTTTCATAATTGGACGCCCCTTTAAAAGGGCATTTAGACTCCCTGATTGGTGTCAGCTTGTTACCATATTATTTTGAGGAAGGGACACCGAGCTGGAAATCTGTGTCAGGCTTTCCCAGAAATGTTTGGATGTGTGAGATTTAATTTATTTAGGTGTGAGTGTATCAAAGGTCTTAAACTGGGACATATTGCTCTGAAGTGTGTAATAAGGAGTTACATTTGAGGTAGCAGAAGTATACAGTCCAGTCCCAGGTTATAGAGCATGTTCCTGTTGTGCTCTTAGTAGAAATTGTGAAATTGTAATTTTGTTTAGGTGACAGTCTCACATTTGAGTCAGTAGTGAGGACTGAAGCTCCTTAGTTGCTGACCTAGGAGAGTAGGGGACATCACACTATTGTTGTCAGTCTGGTGGGATATTATCCAGACATCACATTATTTGTTGGCAGTGGTGTTGGATTTTTATTTGGACTTCAGTAGTCTGTGGTTAGTTGTCATTAAGGTGTGCACTCTTGACAGCCACAAAGTAAACACAGAATCTCAGTCCACCACAGTTTTATTTAATTTTAGTTAATTAGTCAGAGACAACAGACAAAGATGTCAGCAGAAGACTATAGTGAGCTGACAAAGAACCAGCTAGCCAAGGAGTGTGAAGCCAGAGGACTAGTGCATGCCAGTCTGACTAAGGAAGCAATGATATCAGCCTTAGTTGCAGCTTCAGCTCAGACCAGCTGTTCAGAGGATGTCCAGTTTTGTATTGGGGATCTGCAGCCAGCCAAGACAGGACAGTCCACCTTTTCTTTCAAGGACCTGAGAATCCATCTAGATTAAGGAGACTGGAACTGGAGGCTGAAGAAAGAGAGAGAATGTGATGTCTGGAGGCTGAGGGGAAGCAGTGTCAATATGAACTGGAAGCCCAATGACTGGAAGCTGAGGAAAGAAAGAAGAAGTGTCAATATGAACTGAAAGCCAAATGACTGTAGACTGAAGAGATACTGTGCCTAAAATCCCAATAACTGGAAGTCAAATGTTTAGAAGCTGAGGAAAACAAGAGACAGCGCCGGCATGAAGTGGAGGTTCTTACCCTTTGAGATGGTCATGGAGGTAATGGGGAAGGGAAAAAACAGACCCCAGAAGCTGTAAAGGTCAGTAAATGTTTTCGTCAGTACAGGGATGGGGATGGCTTTGATAGTTTTATTCATATATTTGAGAGGGTATGTAGACAGTATGATGCTGACCGTGAGCTCTGGGTTCAGCTCCTGACTCCCTTACTCCATGATAAAGCTGTTCAGGCCATGTCAAAATTGTCTGATGTAGATTGTTTGAATTATGTTAAAGTTAAAAACTGCCTTCTAGATTGTTTTAAACTAACACCTGAAGCTTATAGGAAAAATTTCCATGAACATAGACGCAAGGCAGATGAAGGTGTACATGATTATGTTGCTGAGTTAAGTACTTACTTTCACAGATGGGTGAGTGAGTGAGTGTCAGGTCACCACTTTTGAGGGACTGGCAGACCCTTTGGTGAGAGAACAAGCCCTCAGTACTTTGCTTGATGACATGAGAATTTGGCTAACAGACAGAGAGTGTAACTCTGCGGAGGACTTGGAGAGAAAAGGGGAAAAGGGGATCTCTACTTAGCAAGCAGAGTACCAATGCATATGAAAGGGATACCAATGCTGCACATGGGCATAAGGGAACCCATGTAAGGCAGTCTAAACCACTCCAACAGAGTACACCAGTAACAGGGGAACTACTAGTCCAAGTACACGGTTAGGGATTAAATGTAACTAGAGGGGTCATATAGCAGTCAAATGTCCATCAAGGCCAGGTGAGAAACAAAAGGTGAAGGAACCACCAAGTGGGAATGACAAACTGCCAGTTGTAAGTTGTTAGGAAGCTACAGGGGTGCCAATCCATCACCAAAACCTATATTCTATTTTAGTAGATGGTAAACAGGTTACTGCTAAGAGAGACACAGCTTCTGATATAACCATTGTGAGGCCTGCAGTGGTTAGAGAAGAGCAGTATTTGCTTGGACAGTCCACTCTAGTTAGAGCTTTGGGGGGGACTCCATTCCAAATATATTTGGCTAGGGTTCATCCTGACTGGGAGGGTGGAAGAGGAAGCAAGCAGATGCCCTGCTAGGGAGTGACTTTGATGATGCAGTACCTTGTGTGCATGCAGTGACATATAAGCTTGCAGGCAGGCATGTAGATCCCGTAGCCTGGGGAAGACCCAGACAGATCTCATACCTGAAGCTGGGACTGGTGTTGTGGCTCTTTCAGAGAAGGAGCTATCCTGTAACAGTACATCTGAAAATGTGCCACAGCTGCTAGTAGGTACTGATGTTCCCTTGGACATGGTGGCTGCAAGGATGGTGATGAGTGATAGTACCCAGACTGACAGTGAGGCACAGGTGTCAGAAGTTACTAGGCTTCCTGTGGAAGGGGAGCTTGGCAGTGTCACAAATGTAGAGTTGAAACAGGCTCAACTTACAGGCCCTGCATTACAAAGCTTGAAGGAGATGGCTAAGAAAGCAACTGAGGCTCAAGGAAGAGGGGAGTCTGTATACTGGCACAATTGTTTGCTGTACAGAGAGTGGATTCCTGAAGGTGGGCTAAAAGGTGAGGTAATATGGCAGTTGGTAGAGCCTAGACCCTACTTTCTACCACTTTTAGCTATAGCATCTAGTTTTCCTTGTGCAGGTGATACTGAACCAGAGAAGGAAGGTTTGCTGTATAGAAAGTGAACTCCTAAGGGAGGGCTGAAGATGAGGTAGTACGGCAGCTGGTAGAGCCTAGAGCCTACTGTCTGCCACTTCTGGCTATAGTCCCTATTTTTTTGTGCAAGTGATATTGAGGCAGAGAAGGAAGACATTTGCTGTATAGAAAGTCGACTCCTAAGGGAGGGCTGGAAGATGAGGTAGCATGGCAGTTGGTAGAGCCGAGAGCCTACCGTCTGCTACTTCTAGCTATAGTACCTAATATTACTTTTGCAGGTGATATTGATGCAGAAAAGATGGCAAATGCTTTGCTAGAAATTTACAGCAGGGTAGGTTTTCCAATGGAGATACTGACTGACCAAGGTGCCAACTTCATATCAGACCTGCTGACTTGTTTGTGGAATTGTTGTGGGGGAAACATTTAAAGATCACCCCCTACTATCCCCAGACCAACAGATTAATAGTCTCGTGGAGAGGTTAAACTCTATATTAAAGACTTTGTTATCAGCATTTGCAGACCAGTTTAAAAGGGCAAAATTAACAATTAAACCCACTAAGTGTCAGATGGGTATGGCAGAGGTCATTTATTTAGAACAAAGAGTGGTGAGTGGTAAGATTAGGCCAGAACTGATCAAAGTGGAAGATATTCAAGCGGGGCCAGTTCCTGTTGCTAAAAAGGCAAGTGAGAGCATTTCTAGAAACAGTGGGGTACTATGAAAAATGTGTGCCCAGCTGTGGTGCAATAACTGCACCCCTTTCTGACCTAAATGGAAAAAATAAACCAGGTAAGGTAGTATGGACCAAAGATTGTGAACAGATATTTTAAAAACTTTAAGAGATTTTGGGAGGACACCCTGTGTTAGCTAACTCAGATTATAATAAAGCATTTGTTGTGCAAGTAGATGCATCAAATTATGGGGTGTGGGCTTTACTCAGCCAAGTTTCCTCAGAAGGAGAAGAACACCGCAGTGTGTTTAATAATGCCAATGTAAATGGATTGCCCAGGAGAGGAGTGGGTTGGTATTCCCAAACAGGCCCATTTTCCTCAAGAGTTGTTTTTTAAGAGACACTTGAAAACCATCCTTGATTCATGGGGGAGAATTGTGAAGACATTAGGCACTGTCATCTGTTTTTGTACATAATTTCCGATTTACATGTGTATTATATGCCAGCATAACTATGTATGATATTGTAAATAAGTTCTAACATGTTGATTTATAATCTGTTTGTACAGAATGTTTTAAAGACTTGAACAGTGTTCCTTTACATTTCTAACTGTACATATTTGTGAAGAGTATTCTAAATGCAGACTGTCTCAGAATAAGCTCATCCACAGATGATGTCATTGGAATGTTGGCAGTTGCTATGTGTTACTGTCAGAGACTGAAAGACAGGAAGGAACTTTAGTAAACAGCTGTTGGTTGATTTTCAAAATATGAAATGAAAATTAGATCTGGAGCAGTTGTGGCAGTTGAGCTAGTTTATAAAAGAGCCTGTTAAAGACAATTGAAGTCACTTTGTTAACAGTCAGTTATAGTTGCCAGTTGCAGTTGTCAGTTTCTCACAGTTGTACTGTGCAATGTCTACCCAACATGGACTCACTAGGAACTGTAAGCCTGCCTTTGCTCTGCTGTAATAGTTTAGTTTAGATCAGGGAGAGTGTTATTTAGTCAGACAGGAAATTTATAACTAATCAGAGTTTTTCTAAATGTTGGATTCCTATCTGTCAGTATTGATTTAATTTTCCTAGAGATTGAGTTCTATTCCTTTACTGGAAACTACTGTTTTATATGTTTAATCATTTTGCTCAATATTAAATATTTTTATTAACTTACATTGTGGCTGGGCAATCAGTGTTTTCTTTAGTGATTTGAGAGTGCTTATACCTGCTTTGTTAATTCCTGAGCAACTCCGCAAGCCTAGCTGCTTTAGGTAATTTGTTAATATTTGTTTTAATATCTAATTTTCATAACCAGACACCCCTTTAAAAGGGAATATAGACTCCCTGATTGGTGGGAGTGTGTTACTGTATTATTTTGGGAAAGGGACACAGCTAAAAATCTGTGTCAGGCTTTCCTGGATGTGTTTGGATGTGTGAGATTTAATTTATTTAAGCAAGAGTGTATCAGAGGTCTTAAACTGGCACACATTGCTCTCAAGTGTGTAATAGGGAATAACATTTGAGGTAGACAGAAGTATACAGTCCAGTCTCAGGTTATAGAGCATGTTCCTGTTGTGATCATAGGGGAAATTGTGAAATTTTACTCCTGTTTAAGTGATGGTCTCACATTAGAATCAGTATTGAGGATTGAAACTCCTCAGTTACTGACCCAGGATAGTAGGGAACATCACATTACTGTTGGCAGTCCAGTGGGATATTATCCAGACATCACACCAGGCAGCACGGTCACTGGCCGACCCCACATGAATGTAAGGAGTACAATAGTAACAGATATTAATAATGTTCAGTCATAAACACAATCGCAGCCTATAACACGAAAAACTAGTATCTGTTATACAAACAGTGCTATATGTCTACAAGTCTGAGAATAAGCAGGCTATGCACAACAGATCAGTCACTAGGAAACACATCCACACAGACAAAAATGGCAACACATGCATTATAACCAGCAATCAAAGCAGTACAGACTTGTATGCTAAAAACCTCACAACATGTGTGGCAGATACACAGACTCGACTGCCATTTAGGTTGTGGCCTGCATTTCAAAAACTATCTTCAGAAGCATGTTCTGCTGGTAAATGATATATCAACATATTTGTATTTCAGTCAGACTTGTAAGCACACATATAGTGTGATTATTGCACTTACCTTACTGATGCATGAAGTCATTCTAAGCAATATACATAGCAATATAAAAATGCAGACCTATAACAAGGATCAGATACATTTCATTTAACAAAACAGAAAAATTAAGCAAGATACCTCTGTCTCTCCACTGCTCCTCAAGCTTGTGCATAATGTGGGTCTTATCCTCATTGCCTGAGAAAAGAAAAGCATGACTATAAATGATGTAGTCCTCAAACAGCAGGAATATACATTGCTCAGATGAGGTTGTAAAACATTTACTTTTGAAAAACATCAGAGAATCACAATTTATATTTTGCAATGTTACACACACAGCTTTTTTACATCTTTGAACATAGCTGAACATACATTGGAGAACATACGATTCAAATCTACAACTCTAATGTACATCCCTGCTTTAACCCTGACACCTGCCTAGTTAAACAATTTTGCCTGAGAGTGTGTATTGTGAATGCAGTGAAAAAACTTGGCATTATGAAGTTGCAGGGATGGGCTTCTAATATGGATCATAGCTTAGGATTTCAAAAAAGGACTACATACTAGCATGTACGTAAATCATTTGCAAGAATGAATTCATGTCAGCACTGTGGTTAAAATCAGTAACAGCAACTGAAAATCTTCATCCCTTAGATAGTGGGACAAAGGGACAGTGTCATGTATCATATAGCTTCTGTTAACAGAGACATGAAAGGTGCTGTACATCAGGGATACAGTAAGGTATTTTGGAGGACTACATTTGCAGATATTCCTTGGCAAAGTGTACATCACAAATCAAATGCATACATCACTGATTCTCCTGATCTGCATTTCATCTGCAAGTCTGACCATCTGACTCTCTCAAAAGCTAATGTGTAGTTGTGGAAGTGAATGTAATAATAAATGACAAAACAACACTTGATAGTACTTTTGAAAATAATACCATATTGCACAAAAGTATTTGTCAGACATATAACAGTTTGTTGTAAGCTTTACACAAAGCCCTGCACTTAAATCAGTACTGTTAACAGAACATTAGAGATTACAAAGATTTCATAGGCATAACCATGGACAAAATAAATGTTAATATCAATAAGCAGTTATGCAGAGAAGAATATTCAACAATGTGTGAAATAAACAAAGATAACAATATAATAAATTCCCTTTTGTGGAGCTGAACCCACAGCATGCCAAAATATAGGCATGCTGACTGGTTTCGCTACAGGCTGAGCTAAGAGGCAGCATGTGTTGATTCTTAACAAATAGGTACTGCATGTGTGTGTATCCATATTCCTGTGGATAACGGATGAATACAGAAACTTCTAACACTTATTAGTCATTATAATCTAAAGACATAACAGCTCTCAGCCATACCTCTCAACCTCTTAATGCAAAAAAATCTGTACAAAACTTCCAAATGGGTCTATATTATAAAACCAAAAGTTTACTTCAGCAAATGCTCACATGAGTGAAAACGTTGGTAAACAAAAGGGTGTTTGTGGGGTCGTGGTACAGTGAGGAGTGGGATTTTTGCCCTTTCCTCACTGCAGTGCAATCTCAGAGTTGGAATATATAGTTAGCGGGGGTGTGCAGCAGTTCGATTACCAGTGTTTTCCCTCATGTGAGCATTCGTTGAAGTAATCTTTCGGTCTTCTAATATAGACCCTTGACAAACTGGGGGTACAAATAGGAACATATTTTAAATATTGCTCATAAACTTTTAGACAGTTGCTAGAGTAACAGGGTTTGTTTTAATATACATTGTCTGAAGGATCTGAAGTCTGAAACTCAAATGTATGTCATTATTTAGTGATTACAATCCTGAGATCATCCCAGTGATTTGCCAGGGAAATAGAGGAACAGGCCAAAAATATGAGGCAAAAATCTGGACATTCTGCACAAATCTGTACAGTTGAGAGGTATGCTCTCAACACATAACTGAAAACGTGTAAGCAGTCAGACAGGCATTCCTCTTGGCTTAAACTAATGAGACTATAGTAAGAATGTTCACTTTATTAAGAGGAATGAAATAAAGAAGTTATTTATGAGTTATTATTCACAGATATACAGGTAGAGTAGATGATACTTTCATAGTGTAATGGATAACTACAAAATGTGTATTCATCAGTGGCCTAGGCGCTATAGGCATCAGTGATATATGACTACAGTGGAAGTATGAAATTATGTTGTTATATGCTGGAAGACAGATATACATCTGCAATGTGCAGTATTATGTAAATTCTAAACATTAGTAAATAAATTAACAGCATGGGAATAGAGCACATACTTATATGGTGAGCAGTCACCATGTCTTCTTAATTATCCAGATGAGTTAATTGTTAGAACAGCTTATAAAAGCCATGTATCTGATATATTTAGGACACGGCTATCTCTAAATTCTGTAGGAATTCTCTGATATAAGTAAGATTGTGACACTTAATCTAGGCATCCACTTTGTGTCTCCATACCTTGGTGACCCTCAGATGAAGCTCCTCTGTGTCTCTCTTATACAGGTCATTGTAGTCATTGCAAACTTGTACTCCAGTCCGATAGATCTATGTAAGTCATTAATGCTCCCTCACAATCCGGTTCCAAATGTTGGTCATCACAAAGTTCCTTGGCCTGGCTCTCATCCAATGCACTACTCCAGAGTAGATGGGCAGAATCTGTGTAGTCTCCTCCTCGGTCCATTTGGGCACCTGGGCACATCAAATCCTCTTGCAAGTAGCCATCTCAATAATGTGGATATTCCAATGGAAAATATTGTAAGATTTGAAAATTGCTCACTGAGGTCTCACTCAGCTCACAGATAGCAATAGTCTGATCTCTAACTGTATCAAAATCAATATTTAAAAGGGGCACTTATGTAATGTTATAAGATCATTCATAGATAATGGCACATGCTACATGGGGTACCGTTTATTGATACCTATTGTGTACTTGCACAGAGCACCCCATTATGCTGAGCTATTGGTTAATGCACCGAATTTCAACAACTTACGTGGATATACACAAATGGAATTCCAAAACCTTTCATTTTAATGAACCTCATTAATTATGTATGGGGCAAATTGTACTTAAAAGATGATTGCATATTAAGTGTTCTTACTTTCAGTTCTATCTGAGACATAAGTAGCTGATACGTTAAATTGGCACTTGCTAGCCTTTCTGTTTTGAGGAATATTATCTCTGTTAACATAATTCATTCTCAAATGCACATGCTTAAAGTTATTCTTACTGAAAATGTGTGCTTTAAGGCAAATGCTTGCAACTTACTGGAGTTCTGCCTGACTTACTGTTATTCATGCAGGTGCTAACATCTGCATTGTGGACATGCATTAATTTCCCATATGTATTTGCACAGACAGATTTACATAAAGAAGGATTTATGGATTATCTGTATGTCTTGTGGGTGACACCATACAATCTGTGTTGTATAGACAGAAACCTATGGATTCTGACATTATCTGTATATACTATGTCCTTTTGCTGTTATGGATATTTATTCATTGATGGTGCTTAACACAAATCTTATAGCTAACAGTTCAATATAAAATGCATCTGTACTCTCTGGCCTGCTCACAGTCCCTGAGGTTTTCTAATGCTTTCTGTAAGTTGTTCAGTTGATAACTTACATACTCTGTGCTGAAGTGGATGGCATTCACTGTTCAGTAATGACTGAGTTGATCTTTGGTGTTTTTTAATACTTGTTTGTTTAGACTGCAATTGTATTACAGCTACAGCAACACACATTTCTGTTGTACATATATGCTTGTGTAGTACATTAATGTCAAATGCATTCAGACTCCTGTGGTATGATGCTGTTGTGTTTGGACCACCATTCAATGGATAGGTAGTGTGAGGGGTTTGAATCCCACAGATGTCATCTACAGCTATCACAGTTTATGTTGATTTTACAATTGTTATGTATGCAGGCATTGTTGTAAGTTTTTATATGTCTCATTAGTATATGTTAGAGTGATTGTTTCTTAGACTTTTGCATTGCACAGAAATGCATACTGTTTATGGTGAGATAAGCTGTCCACAAAATCATCTAGCTGGACCCCCACAGGAATATGATCATGTGCACATCACTGTCTTTCAGATGGCAAAACCTAGGGGTAGCAGTTTTTCCCACAGGAAAATGAGATTAAAGTAGATACTGTGTGACAACATGGATGGAGAATCCTTAGATGGGCAGGAAACTCAGTATGGAGGAATGAAATGTGGACTGAAATCACCAACATGATTAATGCAGTTGGAGGTCACAATAGATCCCTTGAGGCCTGTCAACAATGCTACTGTGACATGATCATCTGTGCAGTCAACAAGTCATGATGATATGAGAGACTGAGGGATGACACTGATGGTGGCCTACCATTGACCCCCCCGATGAGATCACAATACTTCTTGCATCTCTGCAGCCTGCGAGTGAGGCACAATGCATACCTGGTGGTGCGATAGAAGCAGGAGTTTCAGGCTGAACATGTATGTCTTAGTTTGCATCTCATGGATGACTATAGAGTAATTAATTGCATATTACTGTTGTATGCATATTCATGTATTGTCGTTTTGGATTTACAGCAAAATTGAATTCTGCACAGAGATCCACACAGGGTGATGACAATGAATGTAAGTGTAATAAGATGTAATAATGCAACTGCAGTGCAGACAGAACAGTGCAACCAATATGTGTAATGCTGTCTGTGTTAATGTTCACAGGTCCATCTATTTCTGCACAACACCAGGAAATGGCTGGTGATTGCCTCCATACTGTGTTACTGTGACGATTGCCTGTCATTGCCTCACCCTCATGACATGACACTGCTCCTTACTGTCATATTGATATTGCCTTAACATTGTACACTACAGGTACATCCATTTGAGGCCCAAGCCATGCAGGTGCAAATACAGGCAAACAGACCAGGTGTGTTACCATAATACATTCATAGTTTGCAGCAATGTGTAGCAGACCTGTGATACATGACATTAATTTCACTGTGCTTTTCTACAAATGGACATCTGGCCAACAGGTGCAATGTCCATCATGTGAGTATCTGCATCCCCTGTTACTGTGTCATATGTCATGCTATCAGTATTTTGTTACCTGCATACATAACTGCACTATCTTTCTCTTTACTTTACCATTGCAGGATCCACTGTACAACATACAAATTCACAATGCCGGTAGTCTGTCAGGTAATCTATTACCTCTCTTTCATACATGTCATTACTGTTACTTCTGTTGATGTCCTCCATTTATACTGTGACCTTCTACCTATTCATAGGACAGACTGCATCATCATTAAGTGCACCATTGGTAGTACGCCTGTGTAATACCTACGGAATATTTTAATACTGTTCATATGGTCTATGCCGTCAATGATAATGCTGACTTTGTCTTCCTACAATAGTTGAAGTTCAAATCTCTTCTACTGTACCATCTTTCCAGGAGGACTTGTCAGGTGTGTGTTATGTCTGTATTCATTGCATATGCCATGTATGTTGGATATCTAACTTAATTGTCAACTCCCTGTTATATAGATTCCATGACCGATATGCAGACAAGACCTAATGGTAAGTCAGTATTATCTGCTACATCGCACTGAGATATATGTCATATGTCTTTAATTATATACAGCATGTGATGTAAGCAGTTTGTCCTGATCTGTGTCATCTTTCTCTTCTTTTAGCACATAAACGAGCTGTATCCTCCATTAGCCCATCCCATGAGCATGATGTGGTATCTGATGTCTCTCAGTATGGTAGCATGGCCCCTGGTACACAGGACAGAGACATGGTGATACAGTTCAGCCAATACAGTGACAGTCATGTGGATTTGGCTGTAGCCTCAGATGTGGAAGGAAACTTGTCCATCCATTCTGACAATAAGGGGACATCAGATGGTAGACAGGATGAGGCCTGTGAACAACAGACCCATGATGAGACTGCTGCTGATGTTGACAGTTCCCCAGAACATGCTGATACTGCCCTATCACTGTAGGTGTAGGGATGCAGCTAGTGTGCATGGGCACATGTCAGAGGGTGTCCACCTACTCCTACAGGCAAATGAATGTTCCCAGCAATGTCATGGATCTGCTATCCATGCTCCTGTACATTACACAGATTATGTTGCACACCAGCTCTGTGTGCACCATGAAGGACAGGACTGCAGCCATTGTGAGGTAATGGTGTCACTGGCTGCACATAATGAAACATGTTATTGGTGGCACACACAGAAGAATCCTTAGCCTCTGCAGTACTACAGCAGTGCCATAGTACTGATTCTGCGTGCTCTGAATGTGCTTAGCTGATTGCAACATGGGAGAGGTAGACCCCCCTCTCAGCAAAACCAATCATGACTATTGGGCATCAGTGTCTATTCCCCAATGTCCACACACTTCCACTGCTGGCCCATTTTCTGCAGGCCCAGCAGTCATGACCAGCAAGTCAAGTCACAGTCATGTTCCTTCACCTCCACATGGTGATATCACCCCCTCAGTCTCTTTTGTGGAGCAACCTGGGTCTGATGTTTTCATGCATGGTAGGGGCAGATCAGACCACAGAGTGAGCCATCAGCATGGACATCCTAGACTGCATTAGAGTACACAGGCAATTGATCCACTCTGTCCTGTATTGTCACTCTCACGTCATGGTGATGATGATTGCTGTGCAGGTCCCTGACAATGCAATCTTTCTGTATTTGTTGACATGTCTGATGCCATGTGAGTCCAGCAGTTCTATTAACCATAGCTGACTCCATTTATTACATTACTTTATCCATACTGTAAAGTGATATATTTTGCTTGTGATATTAACAGTTCTGCATTATGTCCTGCATTGTTTACCTGATTGCATTTTATTATAGTAGAGAAATAGGAATGTGTTGCACTGATGTGTGTCCCTTATTGTTTGCCATACATGGATACAAAAATCCGTGTCTGTCTGCATATTTTGGTCATTTGTGCCTTGAGCTGATGATCCCTTTTGTGACAGATTTGTATACATTCATAATGATACATGTAATGATTATGATGGTATGTCTGATGCTCAGTGTATACATCTAGTGGGTAATTGCCATTAGATGCCATCCATGCTGCTGTGGTGGGGCAACATCTGAACATTAATGTTCAGTTTGTGTACTCATGTATGGCTGGCTTATCATGACTCAAGGTTGTGGATCAGATGCTGCCATGCTGCCTTGTCCTGCACTTGAGGTCACATCTTACATTGCCTATGCCTGTGTGTTCTGCCCCCCCATGTCCTCCTGCTCCTTTTCTGATACCTGTGGGATCTCAACTTCACCATCTGGGGTCTTGGGGTAATTCATCCACATCTGCACCTGGCAGACCACCATGTGCTTAAGTCAGCATGTTGTGCAGCATGGTGCACATCATTATCTTCTGTGCTGCCTTCTCAGGTGTATATTGCAGTGCAGCCCCACATGTGTCCAGATGTCTGAACCTAGCCTTCAGTACACCAAACACATACTCTATGGTGTTTCTTGTAGTTGCATGCACTCTATTGTAGACCTCCTCTGCATGGTTGGATGATTCAGAGTACTGGGTCATTAGTCACGGTTAAAGTGGATAACCACCATCACCTGTTATGTGGAATGAACACACATTTGGTCAGTATGGTTATTGTTGAGAGAGGTATCCTTAGCTTACATCCTAGCTGTGTTCCTGTACTTACCCAGTAGTAGTCCCTCAGGTATTTCACCTTGCTGGAATGCAGCCCTCAGTTCACTTTCCCTCCAAATAGCAGCATCATGGATACTTCCAGGCTGTGTTGCCATAATGTTTGTTATGGTGTCATCTGTTGCACACACAACCTGGCAGTTCAGGTATGGCCAGCCCTTTCTGTTTATGTACCAGTCTGTTTCAGAATGTAATAGGGTCTTGATCAATGTGTGTGTGCAGTCTATTGCACAGAGTACATGGGGGAAGTTTGCAATGCAATAAAACTGCATTACAGTTCTCCATTCCATGGGAGTGGATGGAAAGTAGATGTACTCATCCACAATTGCTGCCAGAAAATTTGCCAGGATACATCTGGCAGCTGTCTGTGACACTCCACAGCATCTGCCATGTGCCTCTGTAATGTTCCAGATGTAAGCACACCCAGGCTGAGACACACTTTGGTTTCAATGGAGATGGGGTTTCCTCACAGAGTATGCACAGATATGCTTTTGAGGCACACATGTTGCAAACAGCCTGCACAAGTTGTCTGCCTAGCCGGTATCTGATGATTTTTTGCTGGTCTGACAACTGGTTTAGCTGAAGTCTTGTTCTGACTCTTGCTAGCTGCCTTCTAGCATGCACAGCCACAGTCTCATGTATGGCATGAATCACTGCAGCCTGTTGCAGTTCAGAGCATGAGAAGTCAAAAGGTCATTTAGTGGTTATGAAAAATTGTTATGAACTTCAGAGGAGACTCTGTGCTGAGCAAACTATTGACTAAGTTCAAGAAAACCTTATAAGAAGGAGATGGCATTACGTTTTCTGAGACGCTAGATGCCATGGATCTGCTTTTATCTGAATGTAATCTTGCATTCCATGGATCTGTTAATCAGATAGGAAGTTCACATAATAGCAACTTTCTTGAAATTATAGAACTGATTGGAAAATTTGACCCAGTCATTCAAAACTATCTTAGATGAATTTCTAATAAGGAAATGCATGATCACTACCTGGACAAACATACTCGGAATGAACTCATCAGTATTATGGGAGATGCAGTAAGAAAGAGCATCATTCATCGTATAAAAGCCGCAAAGTATTTTGCTGTAATTCTTGATTGCAGTACATATATCAGCTATCTGGAACAGATGTATTTGACAATTAGATATGTCTCCAGTGGTGCATACCTGATATACCAGCTGGTGTGTACAAGCAGTTTATCACATTGCTAGATGTGGAGAGCACCACTGGGGAAAATTCATATAATGTGCTTAAGCAGGGATTACAAAAATTAGGGTTAGACTTAAAAAGCATCAGAGGTCAAGGCTATGACAATGGAGCCAGCGTGAAAGGAAAGGAATCAAGTGTTCAGGCTCAACTTCTACAAGACAGTCCAAGAGCAATTTTTACAACATGTGTTTGTCACAACTGCAACCTAGTACTAGGAGAGATGGCAAAACCCTGTCCTGATGTGCTGACATGTTTTGGAACACCATGTCTTTATATGCCTTTTGTAGCATCAACAAAAAGACGGGCAGTTTTCTGAAAGTATGTGACAGGTATTTCTGCAAAGCTTCTGTGTGAAACCAGGCGGGAATATTGAATGCAAAATGTAAACACTGCAAGGTATCAGGACAGAAATTTCTTTGATGTCCTTACTGAAATAGCAGAAACTTCAGAAGATACTCACCAAGAAGTGAAACTGAATCACTAGCTAACCAAATGAAAGATTACAAGTTTGTTTATTTGGTATTCTGGTATGACTTGCTGTTTCAAGTAAATTTGTCAACAAAGAACTGCAAATAATTGCACCAGATCTTAACATAGCCCTTTCTTCATTTGAAAATGTCTTGCATTTGGTTCAAGAATTATAGAGATACTGTTTTTTATACAAGTCTTAATTAGTACAAATGAACTTGCAAATGACTTGGAGGTAGACTCAGAATTCAATGCAAAACGACTGAGAAAGGGAATTAGGCCCAGTAATTACAAGTCTCCTAATGATCAACAACATTTCAAAAGAGTTTGTAGAATAAAAATCAAGAACAATAGAAGCAAAGGCACTGTAACAAATTCTTCATACTTTGGAAACTCTTTGAAAATCCTAGAAATAGAATTTGTTGCTCTGAGTAAGAAAATTGCTGGAGTTCCATGCATTTAGTGCTGTACATATATTTTTCACAATATCACTCAATGTGGCAGCTAAGGAAAGGAGCATGATGATTATACTCCACCCTAGGGTTGCTACCAGTCCCACTATCAGTGGGACACACATTTTGAGTCTAACAATCCCATCACCCACTTCAGAAAGCAGAGGGAAACAAAAAGTCCCGCTTTACTAAATCTCTGAATTGCCGAGAAAAAGCTGCACGCACTTCGGGGGCGGCTCGTGGCATCGGACTGCCGGACTGCAACCCCCTCAGCTAAATAGTAGTAATTGTTTATGTTTTAAAAAATAATGTAAAAAAAAAATACCTTTTTTTTGTACTTTAAAAACAAATTTCGAGTCCGCGACTCGGAAGTACACGCATGCGCATTGCACACTTTAACCGCCTCGGGCTGCGGCGGTTTTAAACAGCTTTTTTTTGTTTTGTTTTCATTGCAGCCCAGAGGAGTAATGAAGGCATCATTGTGATGCCCAGAAGTCTATGCAGTTCCAAACCGCATAGAATTGGAAGGGGCTCGGACTGCGACGTCCGCAGGCACATCATGACGTGCTTGCTGGGCTAAATGCTGCTGATTGGTTGTCGCTCTCTTCCCGGGCTTTATGTGCTGGGAAAAGAGCGAGAATCTGTCAGTCAGTTGTCGGCTAGTTTGTGGATTGACCTTTTTGGCTTTTTTAATAATTTTTTTTTGTTTTGGCATTAATTGGATTGGAATCGGACAGGATTTTACTTATTTGGTTGTGCTAGAGAGAGAAGGAAGAACAGAAGAACAAGAAGAAAGAAGAAGAAAAAAGAAAGAAAAGAAGAAAAGAACAGAGTGAAGGTGCAGAATTAAAGTAAGTATATATTGTGCTATTCGTGTCCGGTCAGAGTGATATCACTACAGTGTTGATGTTGAATCTGTTAACTTATTTGCACTAGTAATCGACTCTCCTCTGCTCTCTGATGTGATTGATGCAGTGAAATCTGACTTTGAAGTGCCCAACATGTCATCAGCATCAGCTATATGACATCATCCACAAACAGTTACTACAAAGCAAAGTCTATAATATAAAACAAACTGCAATGCCCACGATGCACAAATAAGTGATACAAAACTATCTACAATAAGCACAGATGGAAGGGAAGTCGTGAACTTCATAGAGATTCTTCTTGTAGCTAAAAAGCACTGTAGTGTGATAATAAGCTGGCACTCCTGCACAGTTTAACTGGAAATAATTTCCCGTGTTTTATGTCCACAGCAGGCAGCATTTCTCAGTTGTCACATAAAGTAAAAATTTAGCTCATGAAAGAGTTCATACTTCCATGAACAAGGAGAGGAACTGACTCTGAAGATGTTTAAAAATAACAAAACCAGTAGTTACTTCACTGTTAGCTTTGCTTTAAGTCAGTCACATGCAGCCTGGAAGATTAATTACCCAACACAATTACAAATGAAATCCTGCATATAAGATCACCACACACATGTGGGATAAAGTAGTGTTGGCCTAAGTGACTAGTAAATCGCAATATGTTTTTAAACATTTTCCACTGTTGGATTGCATGAGCCAAAACAGGTGTGAAAAGTTGTTAAAAGACAGTTAGTGCCTACAGTACGACAGCCATATAAACTGTGTATTACATGGTGGTGGTGGATAGAGAATAAGGCTTGAACCCTGTACCTTAGGCCCATGTGGCAAGAGCTTGAATTCCCTACCCACCACCATTTGTAAAACATTTGCAGATTTTTGCCTCATATTTGTTTGTTCTGTCCTCATAAAGTCTGTGGTTTCTGTAGTTTTGTTACTTAACACAGCCAGTAGTGCAATGGTAGTATTATTGCCTGACAGCTACAGGTTGTCTGGTTTGGTTCTTGGCTGTGGTGCCTTCTGTGTGGAGTCTGCATGTCCTCCCTGTGTTTGTGTGGGTTTGCTCTGGTGTCCTCAATGGATATTTGTCCCTATTGTTGGACTGTATTCCCCCATTATTGGCTTTGTCCAGGTTTTTTGTGTCAAGGTTGAGAGCTATGGTGATAACTGAACTCACTGAATATGTTTGGGGGCTGTATTCCCCCATTATTGGCTTTGTTCAGTTGTTTTGTGCTAAGATGTTGACAGCTATGGTGAGAACTGAATTCACAAAATGGTAGCCATTTAAGTTTCAGTCTTCCTTTCTTTCATAAAACAGATGATTTGGCATAGTGGTGCGTTCCTATGACTGTTTTGCACAGGGTTCTGGGTTCAATACTTGGCAGTGAAATGTATGGTGGCAAAACAGCATTTTATTCTAACAGCTTTCCAACATTATACAAGCAATGTTTAAAATGTGTCCCTGTTTTTTGGTCTTCTGCCTCCAGATTTCTTGTGCTGCAAAGTTCAGAGATGCAACTGAGTGTCAAGTAGATTTTACAAGGGGAACAAAAATTTAGTGCTGCTTATGCCAAGTCTGCTTGCATTGTTAATAGCACAATAGGTAGTGTACTTGCTTTTGGTGCGGAAGGCTGTGGGTTCTACTCCTAGAGTAGGTAGATGCATTGCTGATACTGTACTGTATTGTAAAGGGGGTGGATGCTGCAGTCTTTTTTGGTGAAGATACCTAGTAACTATGAACCTGTTATCAGTTTGCCATTCATTCCCTAATGCAATATTACTAGCTTATCATTTTTTAATGCAACTTAGGCAATTTATTCCTCAAGGGCAACAGGCACTTTATTCGTAGATGAAACAATGAAATATAAAGTTGTTTGCTAGCAGCAACCTCTTCATTAGTTACAGATTTCTTTAATGTGGAATTATTTAGATGACTTTTACTTCTTCAGAGATTGTGCATATTTACTGATACTGGTGGACTGTGGAAGTTTGAGTAGACTTTTATGATAGATATGTTCTGAATTGGGCAGTTTTGTCATTATTGGTGCATGCATTTTGTTTCATTGTTTACTGGAAAAATGTTCAAAACAAATTTAAAATGTCCTCTAACACCTGTGCTATATTGTGCAAGGAATATAATTTAATACAATCAGGAATGTGTATCAAAGACCACGTGTATGTTTCGTGTGCAAGGAGCCTATGATTTGAAAACAGCCAAAAGTTAATCTTTATCTGCCACTGGCAAAATGTATTTTCTTTGAATGTGGGTTTCAATGCTGTTTCAATGAATGTGAGTTTCAAGGGCAGAGAAGTTTTAATTCTAAGTCTGTTTTCAATATGAGACTGCATTGCTTTGTTTAGTAGATGTCTTAGTGTCTGTGCTGTAAATGCAAAATAAAACTTTCAAATGAAGTCCAAATCATCGTAGAAGTAAAGCATTATGCACATTAGTGTTTATGGTAAATGGGGTGAAATAGCCAAGTAATGGTTTATTGGAATGGCTGCAGGGAGGAGGCTCCATTTGACCATGATTTTGTGAGGGGGGAAGGGCGGCAAACTCAAAGACAGCCCCGGCTGAACTATACCTCTCAACTGTCCAGATTTTCACAGAATGAATAGATTTTTTCTTCTTATTTTTGGTTTGTTCCTCATAAAATGTGTGGCTTTATGGCAAATAATTTTGGAATTAAGTCACTAAATAATGACAGACACTGGGTTTCAGACTTCATAACCTTCAGAAAAATGCATGCTAAAGTAAGACCTGTTATTCTATCAATTGTCTCAGTTTATACAACAATTTATAGTACTGTTTATATGTTCCCCCAGTATATTTGGCCTTGTCCAGATTTCCTACATTAATAGGTTGACAGGCACATGCAAATAAATTGCTTTATAGAATTAGGCATATCCAAACCTCTCAACTGTCCCCGATTTTGGTTCAAAATGTTGTTCTTCCCCTAATAATCCCACCGCAAAATGGCAATTTTGGAAGAAAACGTGGAGGGCTTACAATTAAGAAATAACTGTAATAATCAGAGTTATAGATTACTTTTATTTCAGAAATGCATGCAGATTATTTTATTTTGTCAGCTGCTCAGGTTAGCCTTACTAATATTAAAAAAAACTGTCCCTTCTTTGACAGATTTCCAGCTGTATTGTGTGGCTATTTTATATTTTTGCATCACATTTTTGGTCCATTATTTATAAAATCATGTTTTTTGGCAAATTAGTGGCAAATCATTAAAGACTGAAGTTAGAAAATAATGACAGACATTTGAGTTTCAGATTTCATACCTTTCAGAAAATTCATACTAATGCAAGACCTACTATTATCTTTCTAAGTTTATAAGAGCAATATTTAAAAATTGTCCTTATTTTTGAGCCTTTGTCCCACTTCTTTGTATGACTCTGTCCATATTTCTTGTTCTAAGGTTGAGAGGTATGACAAATATGTCAGGCCCATCACAGTCAGCCAGAGACATTTTAAATTGTGACATACTTGTTGCACCCCACTCCCCCATGTAGTGAGTCTGGATGTGTCCAACCAAGGCAAGGAGCAGTTATGCAGTGTAAATGTGCAGAGTATCCCCCCCCCCATCCAAGGTAGACACAAGTGCTACTTTTATTCTATCCTTGATTTTGCAGAATGTTCTGGTTTCGGTCATATTTTTTACTGTTGATTTATGCTTATTATTACTCAGAAAGTGCCTGTTGCTCTGTGTTTAAGTAGCAATGCTTTAATGACCATCAGGTAAGCTTGTCTGAGATTGTAAGATGCAATTAAGCTTTAATAAGCATACTGTTAAAGAATTGCCAACACTGAAAGCCTTTCTGTTGTTGGCATGCAGATAATACTTACATAACTAGATAATGTATAAGCCTTGGGTATTGAAATGCATATGACAGAATTTGTAATAAAGTACAGGATTACATTATTTTAAGAAGCTCATTATATTAGTTGAAGACTTGCAGTCATCTTTGCAGGGTTTACCTGTAAACCAAACAGATGCCAATCTAGAATGTGTGGTCCATTACCTGTACAGTAATCCTTTAAGCAATGTATCTTGAGCTTGTTTCTTGTTTGCTTTTCATTTTTTACTTTCATCATGGTTTCCCCATGAAACAAGTAGATAGTTGTCAGGCAGCAGGTCTTTTTTGGATAAGAAGCATTTTTACAAGTGGGGGTATCACAGAGATTGCTACTTTCAGCATGTTACTTGGTACTTTTATAAAGCTGAATATAAATTCTAATT